>NC_135969.1:412559-442150 GCF_053455715.1 Rhinoraja longicauda
TCTCTCTCTCTCTCTCTCTCTCTCATATATATATATATATATATATGTTGGGCAATATGGGCAAGTAAACCCTGTTTCCAAGCTGTATCAATCTATGACTCTATGAATACTGGACACATTACGTCTGAGTAGTCCCAAACTATCTAGAAATTTAAAAAGATGGTACTTAAAACTTTACCTCTCATTCGAAGCTCCCCTTCTCCTTCCACTGCATGCGAATAGCGATTTAACATTTTGCGTGAAATTTGGCAGCTCCTAGATACGCGCCACTTTGGAAAATCGAATCACTCCCTCCAGTGGGACCTGCTGGAAATCTAAAAACGAAACTAGTAATAAAGTAGAGGGCGCTCGGGTACTCTTCAGTCCATTCCCTTTGACTCTGGTTAAGCTCAGACTTGCGCTGCTCACCGTGTGACTGGCTTGGGGTGGTGATCCATCCTGCACCCTGAGAATAGAAGGATCTCATCGGTGGCGACATCACTGGATGGAACGGGGATTGCAACAGAGCAAGAAGAGTATGCAGTTCGGACCCTGAGAGTTTTTCATATTAAACATGTGGTACTTATTTTGCTAAACGGCAGAGAGCCAACTGAACGGAACGTTTCTATCCGAAACCCCCCAAAAATCTGAATTGTCGAGATCCCAGCTCGCTGATTGATTTGAGCCGAACCTTCGTCTGGTCATATGGTCAGAAGAGATAAGAGCAGAATTAGGCCATTCACCCCATCGTCTACTCCGCCTTTAAATCATGGCTGGTCTACCTCTCCATCCGAACCTCATTCTCCTGCCCATAACACTTGACACCCGTACTAATCAGGAATCTATCTCTGCCTTCGAAAAATCAAAGGCAGAGATATCCCACAGATTCACCACCCTCCTCATTTTCCTGAAGGAAAGTCCTTTAATTCTGAGACTATGGTACCCAGTCCGAGAATCTTTCACTAATGGGAACATCCTCTCCACATCCACTCCCTCCAAGCCTTTCACTATTCACGTCTCCCCTCATTCTTCTAAACGCCAGCGAGTACAGGCCCAGTGCCGTCAAACGGTCATCATACGTTAACCCACGCATTCCTGGGTCATCTTGTAAACCTTCTCTGGACCCTCTCCAGAGCCAGCACATCCTCCCTCAGATATGGTGCCGAAAATTGCTCATAATACTCCAAATGTGGCCTGACCAGTGCCCAATAGAGCTTCAACATTACATCCGTGTTTTTGTATTCTCGCCCTCTTGAAATAAAAGACAGCATTGCGATTCCCTTCTTTACCACCATTGAAACATCGAAATATAGAAACTCGGTGCAGGAGGAGGCCATTTGACTCTTCGAGCCAGCACCGCCATTCATTGTGATCATGGCTGATCATCCACACTCAGTAAACTGTACTTGCCTTCTCCCCATATCCCTTGATTCCACTAGCCCCTAGAGCTCTATCTAACTCTCTTTGAAATTCATCCAGTGAATTGGCCTCCACTGCCCTCTGTGGCAGAGAATTCCACAAATTCACAACTCTCTGGTTGAAAAGGTTTCTTCTCACCTCAGTTTTAAATGGCCTCCCCTTTATTCTTAGACTGTATCCCTTGGTTCTGGACTCCCCCAACATTGGGAACATGTTTCATGCGTCTAGATTGTCTAGTCTTTTTATAATCTTATACGTCTCTATAAGATCCCCTCTCATCCTTCTAAACTCCAGTGAATACAAGCCCAATCTTTCCAATCTTTCTTCATATGACATTCCAGGGATTAATCTCGTGAACCTACGCGGCACTGCCTCAATAGCAAGGATGTCCTTCCTCAAATTAGGAGACCAACACTGTACACAATACTCCAGATGTTGTCTCACCAGGGCCTTATACGATTGCAGGACCTCTTTGCTCCTGTATTCAAATCCTCTCGTTATGAAGGCCAACATGCCATTAGCTTTCTTCACCGCCTGCTCTACCTGCACACTTACTTTCAGTGATTGGTGTACAAGGATACCAATGTCTCGTTGCACTTTCCCTTCCTCTTGTTACTAATCTAACACCATTGAGAGAATAATTTGCTCCTTGTTTTTGCCGCCAAAGTGGATAAACTCACATTTATCTACATTATACTGCATCTGCCACGCATCTGCCCACTCACTCAACCTGTCCAAGTCACCCTGCAACCTCTAACATCCTCTTTGCAGTTCACACTGCCACCCAGCTGCATGTCATCCGCAAACTTGCTAGTGCGACTTCTAATTCCATCATCCAAATCATTAATATATATTGTAAATAGTTATAGCTCCAGCATCGAGCCTTGTGGCACTCCGCTCTCCACTGCCTGCTATTCTGAAAAGGACCCGTTTATTCCTACTCTTTGCTTCCTTTCTGCCAACCAATTCTCTATCCATGTCAACACCCTACCCCCAATACCATGTGCTCTAACTTTGCTCACCAACCTCCCGTGTGGGATCTTATCAGAGGCTTTCTGAAAGTCTAGATACACTACATCCACTGGCTCTCCTTCATCCATTTTACTTGTCACATCCTCAAAAAATTCCAGAAGATTAGTCAAGCAGGAATTCTCCTTCATAAATCCATGCTGACCTGGACCAGTCCTTTTACCGCTATCCAAATGCGCCGTTATTACCTCTTCGGTAAATGACTCCACCATCTTTCGCACCACTGATGTCAGGCTAACTGGTCTATAATTCCGCATTTTCTCTCTCTCTCCTTTCTTGAAAAGTGGAAAAATATTAGCTGCCCTCCAATCCACAGGAACTGATCCTGAAACTATTGAACATTGGAAAATGATCACCAATGCGTCCACGATTTCTAGAGCCACCTCCTTGAGTACCCTGGGATGCAGACCACCAGGCCCTGGGGATTTACCAGCCTTCAGCCCCATCAGTCTGCCCAATACTATTTCTCGCCTAATGCAAATTTCTTTCAGTTCCTCTACCGCCCTAGATCCTCTGTCCTCTGGGGTACTGATTCAGAATGATCAGCCATGATCACATTGAATAGCGGTGCTGACTCGAAGGGCCGAATGACCTCCTCCTGCACCTATTGTCTATTGTCTACATCTGGGACATTGTTTGTTTCTTCCTGAGTGAATACAGATCCGAAGAACCTGTTCAACTCTTCCACCATTTACTTGTCACCCATAATAACTTCACCCGTTTCTGCCTTCCAGGGAGCCACATTTGTCCTTACTAATCTTTTTCTCTTAACATATCTAAAGAAGCTTTTACTGTTCTTTATATTCTTTTCAGCCCGTATTGTCCTTTTTGCTACCTTCTGTTGTCCTTTGAAAGTTGCCCACTCCTCTGGCTTCCCGTTACTCTTTGCTGTGTTATCCATCTTTTCTTTTAGTTTTATTCCATTTCTAACTTCCTTTGTCAGCCACGGTTGCCTCTTACTCCCTTTAGAATCTTTCTTCCTCTTTGGAATGAAATGATCCTGCATCTTCTGGATTATGCCCAGAAATTCCTGCCATTGCTGTTCCACCGTCATTCCTGCTAGGGTCCTTTTCCATTTGACCTTGGCCAGTTCCTCTCTCATGCCTTCATAGTCCCCTTTGTTCAACTGCAACACTGACATTCCTGCTTTAACTTTCCCCAGTTCAAGTGCAGATTAAAACTAATCATATTATGGTCACTACCTTCAAGCGGTTCCTTTACCTTGAGTTCCCTTATTAAACCTGGTTCATTGGACAACACTAAATCCAGAATTGCCTTCTCTCTGATAGGCTCTAGTAGGAGCTGCTCTAAGAATCCATCTCGGAGGCACTCTACAAACTCCCTTTCCTGGGGTCCAGAACCAACCTGATTTTCCCAGTCTACTAGAATATTGAAATCCCCCATAACCACAGTGGCATTACCTATGTTACATGCCAATTTTAACTCCTGCTTCAACTTACACCCTATATCCAGGCTAGTGTTTGTGGGCTGTAGGTAACTCCCATTGGTGTCTTCTTACCTTTACAATTCCTCAACTCTATCCGCAGTGACTCTACATTGTCAGGCCCAATGTCATCCCTTGCAAGGGATTGAATTCCATCCCTCAGCAACAGAGCTACCCCACCTCCTCCACCCACCTGCCTGTCCTTTCTATGGGAAATAATCCTGATTCGACTTGCAGATTAACTTTTTGAGAATCCTGCACCAGCACTCCCAAGTTCTTTTACACTTCCAATTTCAGGATTTTCTCCCAATTTAGAAAATAGTCTACGTCTGAATTCCTACAACCATACTGTATGACGTTGCTACTGACTTCCACCCCCTGACTCTCTTGAATTTTGGGCACTTTGCTGGTGTCATCCACTGTGAAGGTGATGCAAAAAAAAAAATTCCGTTCATCTGCCATTTCTTTATTCCCCAATATCACTTCTCCTGCACAATTCTCCAGCGATCCAACATCCATTCTTGCTTTTACTCTTTACTTTTCTGAAGAAACTCTTGCTATCCTCTTTTATATTATTGGCTATCGTATTTCATCTTTTCTCCAAGTATTGCCTTTTACTTACGTTCTGCTATTCTTTAAACACTTCATTTCGCGCTACATTTGATGGCGGAGATGCGGCGCTGCAGGTGTGGATCGGCCGAAGTAGAGAAGGAAGGTTGAGGTGCATTTGCACCGTTAGCATCTTAAGTTGCCGAATGGATTGAAATGTCTTACATGCGTTAAATGTCTGCGGATTAAAATGTTCCGTGGATGTGCGCATTTTGCATTAAAATCAGTGTCATTAGTGATCCAAAAGCCAAATTGTAATTCCTCTCATTCCGCACTCTTCAATCGGCAACTAATTACACGCAGGACCAACAATTCTATTGAATTTGGGAACACGAAAAGGTTCCGGGTGGGGCAATGGAATCCTGGTCTCTCGCGGACCAGCGATGATGCTGACCGCTGTGCTGTCAATGAACCAGTTGTAGGTGTTAGTCTCTCTGCTCGGCACGCTGGAGAGATCGCGGGCTCACTATGGCGCTATGGCTCTTACTCCGGTTAATTACACGAATCTGATGTTCATCATGGGACTAGTCGGTTTCAGAGTTCCTAATTACTTGAATTGTCCGGATGAGAGACTGTAATGGATAAACTACCTCCTGTGTGATACGCTGGGCTCCCAGGATACGTTCATGTAACGGCGCTATCCGGGGAATGGACGAGTAGGGTCGATCACTCCCTGTGTGACTCCAGTGGACTCAAGAGTCATCAACTCAGACTGGACGATTCCCCTGAATAAAATAATTAATTAATCAATCAATTAATAAATATTGAAACATCCTCCTATTTATCTGACAAATTAGTACAATAAAGAGCCCTTATCCAGGGCTAGCTTGATTGCCCCAAGGCCGTTTTATAATATTGACAAAACGATATTTGTGTTACGTTTAGCTGGATGTGCCAAGAATCTGAACACATGATAGATTTATTTAATTCCTCTCCCTAAACCCTTAAGTTCCCTTCAATATTCTTGCATCTTTTATCATCATGCTTCTCCAGTATGTATGTTCTCGGGTTTACATATTACAACCTATTCATCCTTCGTATAATTTCCAGAATTTCTTACAGCAGAGGGGTTTGTCAGAGGTCAGCTTCCCAGCCCACGACCCGACTGCACCAGTTCCTCAGGGCGTTCACCGAGGTCCAAACACCTTTAATCGTTTATCAGTGCCCTTCCTTCCATCAGATCACAAATAGAGATGTTTTCATGACCATCAATTCCACGTCTGATGTCAGTAAATAAGGAACCCATATTTCCATATAGCACCATCTCGGCGAAATTCAGGCACGGGTTGATAAAGGAGAAGAGACTTTGGCGGAAAAAAACGTACGCACAAACAATCATCTCTAATACAAGTCTGCCCATCTGTCCCCTGCATTCTATGGTATGATCAAGGCCGAGTGCGAGACCCCACCATAAATAAAGCACAAAGTACCATGGTAACAGCGCCCAGGCAGCATCTGCACCGCTGGAGGAAGTGGACAGGCGAGGTTTCGTGTCGGGACGTTTCCTCTGATGCCACCGTCAGCTGCGTCCCAAAGCGACTCTGTCAATCTCATCCACAGATCTTGCCTGACCCACCGCCTCTTCCAAAACTGTATCGTGCTCAAAATGTCGATATCTGCAGTTTCTTGTATCCGCACCGTCAATACCATGGGCAGCACCATTGACCGCAAACTCAACTGGACAAGACACACAAAGGTGTCCATGATAGTCCTGGCTTGGTGAACTGATACAGAGGGTATAGTGGACGATTGATAATTAGCTTGAAGGCCGGTGACCAGTGGTGCGTAACATGGATTCATCTCGTCAAATGTTTGGATGACAATGTTGTTAACATAGTTAGTAAGTTTGCAGATGACACCAATACTGATGGTTACAGATGCCGTTGAATACGTTGATTGGCGCACGATTTCAAAACCGGGCCAGGTACATAATTGGAACGGGCCGCTCTCTGAGAAAGATGCCATTATGCTTGATTCGTGCGGATGCTGCCAACGCTTCGGGGTCTGACTTGAGGGCGAGCTTGGACTTTATTTCGAGGATCACAGGGGACTGACGGGTAACATATACAGTTTAAAAAAACGTATGGTGGGAATAAATGCCTACATATCAGGGTAGGAAAATCAAGTACTAGAGGGCATACGTTTGAGGTGAGAGATGTAAAGATTTAATATACTGTAAACGGAAGAGGCACCTATTTCACTCAGACAATACGAATAGGCTATTCGGCCCTTCGAGCTAGCACCGCCATTCAACGTGATCATTCACAATCAGTACCCCGTTCCCAATACCCCCTGACTCCACTATCTTTAAGATCTCTATCTAGCTCTCTCTTGTGGCTGTGGAAAGATGGAGGACCTGCCAAGAAAATTGTTGAGGCAGATATAAGAATACAATTTTAAATTGTAATTCTGACGCAGAATTACTTGTACTGTTGCACCTCCGGTTCCGCCCAGTAACTTCGGATAATGAGGCGTCGCGCTACATGAGGCAGAGAGGCGGCGCTGCAGATGTGGATCGGCGAAGGAAGGTTTGCACCGTTCGCAGCTGAAGTTATTGGATGGATCGAAGTGTCTTCAGTGCCGACTGCGGATTAAAATATTCCGTAGATGTGCACAGATTGCATTAAAATGAGTGTCATCGAAAACCCTAATCATAATTCCATTCATTCCGCCCTGTTCTATGGCCACTAATTACACGCCGGACCAACAATTATTTTAAAAAATATTATTGTTATTGCTTTTTTCCCAAATAGCATACAAAAACATTTAACATAACAAGGCACATTAACAACTAGGTCACTTTTAGGCACCTAAAGGCACTTTAAATGTAAAGGAAGTAAGGCACGTTTCTGCTATAGCACATATCTATATAAATATATAAACTGCTCCCACCTTTAATAACCTAACCGGACAATCACAATGAAAACCAAGACAGTCAGCAGTTCACCTCAAGGCCTCAGTAAAATCTTCCCCCTCCAGAAATTTCATAAACGAGCCCCAAATCTTTTCAAAAGTGTGGGATTTCCCCTTAACTATATATGTACGTTTCTCCAAAGCAAGACACTGCAGTAATCCATCAACCCAACTTTGCTTGTTTGGTCTATAAACTGATTTCCATGGCAGAGCAATTTTATGTTTAGCTTCAAGCAGACTATATATAACCATCTTCTTATCTGTATTGTTCAGTTTACAGCTTGCTAGGAAACACCCGAAAATACAAAGTTTAGTACATAGTGGAAGCTTCTCTTTTATGGCAATAGATAATATTGCTATTATCTTCTTCCAGTACTCTTGGATGGTGAGGCATTCCCAAAGGCAATGAAACAAGCTACCCTCATGTACACCACATTTGATACACAGATCAGGTGTATTATGGTTAATGCGATGCAGTAAAACAGGAGTAATATATAGTCTCATTATCCATTTGTGCTGGAGTAATTTGAACCGCGTATTTATTGTTTGGACTTGAGACTCTAAACATATATCTTGCCATTCTTCTACAGTAATTTCTTCATTAAGATCTGAACACCACGCAAGCCTTTTATTTTTCGAAGATTCCTTTGCTGTAGCTATAAAATTTTGGTAAACTTTTGGCCACCTGCCTCATGATGGTTAAAAGCCGCATTTCCTCAAGAGTTTTGAGTTGGCAGACCTAGAGAGTTTAGCGTCTTTGTTATGAAGTTTCTAATCTGGAGATACTTTAACAATGTTTTGAGTCAAGTCCGAATTTTTGTTTTACATCATTGAAACTTAAAAGGTTATGATTATTATATAAATCTGAGATTTTACCGATACCCTTGTCCGCCCATATCTTAAAACCCAAGTGATTAGTGCCTGGCGTTAAGTTTCTATTTCCCCAGATTGGTGAAAATTGGGATAGAGGAGGATTTTCCATTGGAACCACAAGGGACGGGTTGCACCTTAACAGCGGGGGGACCAACATTCTGGCGGGCAGTTTTGCTAACGCTATGAGGGTGGCTTTAAACTAAGTAATGGGGGGGAGGGGTTGACAAATTGGGAATATGAAGATGTAGTTAAAGGGGAAGCGAATACAGGAGAAACTGTAAAGGACTCTCGAATGAATGGGAAGGGAAGTTCTAGAAGGGATATGAGAGTAAGATCAGGGCCAATTGTGACCGGTGTGAGAGGGGAGATAAATACCGAAGTTAAAGTGTTGTATTTAAATGCGCGAAGTATAAAAAATAAAGTGGATGAGCTTGAGGCTAAGTTAGTCATTGGCAAGTATGATGTTGTGGGAATCACTGAGACATGGCTACAAGAGGACCAGGGCTGGGAGCTGAATATTCAGGGGTACACAACGTACAGAAAAAACAGGCAGGTGGGGAGAGGAGGCAGGGTAGCTCTGTTGGTAAGGAATGATATTCACTCCCTTGCAAGGAGTGACATAGAATCAGGAGATGTAGAATCAGTATGGATCGAGATGAGGAATTGTAAGGGTAAAAAGACCCTAATGGGAGTCATCTACAGGCCCCCAAACAGTAGCCTCGACATAGGGTGCAAGTTGAATCAAGAGCTAAAATTGGCATGTCACAAATGTAATGCTACGGTGGTCATGGGAGATTTCAACATGCAGGTACACTGGGAAAATCAGGTTGGTAATGGACCCAGGAAAGAGAGTTCGTGGAGTGTCTCCGAGATGGATTCTTAGAACAGCTTGTACTGGAGCCTACCAGGGAGAAGGCAATTCTGGATTTAGTGTTATGTAATGAACCTGACCTAATAAGGGAACTCGAGGAAAATGAGCCATTAGGAGGCAGTGACCACAATATGATAAGTTTTACTCTACAAATTGAGAGGGAGAAGGGAAAATCGGGGGTGTCAGTATTACAGTATAGCAAAGGGGATTACAGAGGCATGAGGCAGGAGCTGGCCAACATTGACTGGAAGGAGGCCCTAGCAGGGAAGGCTATGGAACAGCAATGGCAGGTATTCCTGGGAATAATGCAGAAGTTGCAGGATCAATTTATCCCAAAGAGGAGGAAAGATTCTAAGGGGAGTAAGAGGCACCCGTGGCTGACAAGGGAAGTCAAGGACAGCATAAAAATAAAAGGGAAGAAGTATAACATAGCAAAGCAGAGTGGGAAGCCAGAGGATTGGGACTCTTTTAAAGAGCAACAGAAGATAACTAAAAAGGCAATACGGGGAGAAAAGATGAGGTACGAGGGTAAGCTAGCCAATAATATAAAGGAGGATAGTAAAAGCTTTTTTAGGTATGTAAAGAGGAAAAAAATAGTCAAGGCAAATGTGGGTCCCTTGAAGACAGAAGCAGGGGAATTTATTATGGGGAACAAGGAAATGGCAGACGAGTTGAACCAGTACTTTGGAGCTGTCTTCACTAAGGAGGATACAAAAAATCTCCCAGATGTTCTAGTGGCCAGAGATCCTAGAGTGACAGAGGAACTGGAGGAAATCCACATTAGGCAGGAAACAGTTTTGGGCAGACTGATGGGACTCAAGGCTGATAAATCCCCAGGGCCTGATGGTCTGCATCCCAGGGTGCTTAAGGAGGTGGCTCTAGAAATTGTGGACGCATTAGTGATTATTTTCCAATGTTCTATGGATTCCGGGTCAGTTCCTGTGGATTGGAGGGTAGCTAATGTTATCCCACTTTTCAAGAAAGGAGGGAGAGAGAAAACGGGAAATTATAGACCAGTTAGTCTGACATCAGTGATGGGGAAGATGCAGGAGTCAATTATAAAAGACAAAATTGCGGAGCATTTGGATAGCAGTAACAGGATCGTTCCGAGTCAGCATGGATTTACGAAGGGGAAATCATGCTTGACTAATCTACTGGAATTTTTTGAGGATGTAACTAGGAAAATTGACTGGGGAGAGCTGGTGGATGTGGTGTACCTCGACTTTCAGAAAGCCTTTGACAAGGTCCCACATAGGAGATTGGTGGGCAAAATTAGAGCACATGGTATTGGAGGTAGGGTACTGACATGGATAGAAAGTTGGTTGACAGAAAGAAAGCAGAGTGGGGATAAATGGGTCCCTTTCAGAATGGCAGGCAGTGACTAGTGGGGTACCGCAAGGCTCGGTGTTGGGACCGCAGCTATTTACAATATACATTAATGACTTGGATGAAGGGATTAAAAGTACCATTAGCAAATTTGCAGATGATACAAAGCTGGGTGGCAGTGTGAACTGTGAGGAAGATGCTATGAGGTTGCAGGGTGACTTGGACAGGTTGTGTGAGTGGGCAGATGCTTGGCAGATGCAGTTTAATGTGGATAAGTGTGAGGTTATCCACTTTGGTGGTAAGAATAGGAAGGCATATTATTATCTGAATTGTGTCAAGTTAGGAAAAGGGGACGTACAACGTGATCTGGGTGTCCTAGTGCATCAGTCACTGAAAGGAAGCATGCAGGTACAGCAGGCGGTGAAGAAAGCCAATGGAATGTTGGCCTTCATAACAAGAGGAGTTAAGTATAGGAGCAAAGAGGTCCTTCTGCAGTTGTACAGGGCCCTAGTGAGACCGCACCTGGAGTACTGTGTGCAGTTTTGGTCTCCAAATTTGAGGAAGGATATTCTTGCTATTGAGGGTGTGCAGCGTAGGTTTACTAGGTTAATTCCCGGAATGGCGGGACTGTCATATGTTGAAAGACTGGAGCGACTAGGCTTGTATATACAGGAATTTAGAAGGATGAGGGGATCTTATCGAAACGTATGATTATTAAGGGGTTGGACACATTAGAGGCAGGAAACATGTTCCCAATGTTGGGGGAGTCCAGAACCAGGGGCCACAGTTTAAGAATAAGGGGTAGGCCATTTAGAACAGAGATGAGGAAAAACTTTTTCAGTCAGAGATGTGTGAATCTGTGGAATTCTCCGCCTCAGAAGGCAGTGGAGGTCAATTCTCTGAATACATTCAACCGAGAGCTAGATAGAGCTCTTAAGGATAGCGGAGTCAGGGGGTATGGGGAAAAAGCAGGAACGGGGTACTGATTGAGAATGATCAGCCATGATCACATTGAATGGCAGTGCTGGCTGAATGGCCTACTCCTGCACCTATTGTCTAAACCTTCAGTTTCCTCCCCTTTCCCTCCACCTCCCCTCCCCCTTCCTCCTCTCCATTCTCTTACCTACCTCTCATCCTGACATATCCTCCTCTTCGCCCTGTTCCTTCCATTCTCTTCTCACCCACATCTCGCCCGTTCCTCTCCTCTGGTCTCACGCTCCACCAACTTTCCTCCACTGCCCCCTCCCATTCCCCCTTTCCAATTCTCCTCCGCCCCCCAACACACCTTCCCCCTCCTCCTCTACCCCTTCCTCAAAGAACAATTAGGCTATTCAGCCCATCAAGTCTACTACTCCATTCAATCATGGCTGATCATTTTTTCCCTCAACCCCATCGCTGTCCAACGATCTCTCCAGCAGAGACTAACACCTGACTTTTTCAACCAGTTCAATGACAGCATCGTCCACTGAGGGACTCGGATTCAATTGCGTGATGCGGAACCTTTTGGTGTTCTCAAATTCAATAGAATTGTTGGTCCACTGAGTGGCTCAGTGGTAGAATCTATTAACAGATGGAAATCCTTACCATTATCCATGATTGGACATATTAATGTTCTCAAAATGAACATCCTTCTTAAGTTCCTTTACCTCTTTCAGACCATCCCGCTGGCTCCCCCTTTTAATTTTTTTTATTAGAATGAAAACCCTTTTTCATAACTATATTTGGAACAGTAGACGTTCAAGGCTTCGCTTAACCCTGTTGTATTTACCATATGACAGAGGTGGGTTAAAACTCCCTAACCTCCAGGGATACTATTGGGCGGCCCAGCTGAGGACAGCCTCTTTTTGGTTTGAGCTTGAGTCACCCCTACATTGGTATCGGTAAAATCTCAGATTTATATAATAATCATAACCTTTTAAGTTTCAATGATGTAAAACAAAAATTCAGACTCGACTCAAAACATTGTTAAAGTATCTCCAGATTAGAAACTTCATAACAAAGACGCAAAACTCTCTAGGTCTGCCAACTCAAAACTCTTGAGGGAAGGTGGCTTTTAACCATCATGAGGCAGGTGCCCAAAAGTTTACCAAATTTTTATAGCTACAGCAAAGGAATCTTCGAAAAATAAAAGGCTTGCGTAGTGTTCAGATCTTGATGAAGAAATCACTGTAGAAGAATGGCAAGATATATGTTTAGTCTCAAGTCCAAACAATAAATACGCGGTTCAAATTACTCCAGTACAAATGGATAACGAGACTATATATTACTCCTGTTTTACTGCATCGCATTAACCCTAATCCTCCTCTATCCCAGTAGTCCAGAAATCTAAATCCCTGCTACCTGCACCAGCCCCTCAGCCATACAGTCATATCCCCGATCTCTCTGTTCCTGCCCTCACCAGCACGAGGTACAGGCAGCAATCCAGATATAACCACCCTCGACGTCCTACTTCTCAGTCTTCTTCCTAACTCTCTAAACTCACGTTGCAGTATCTCCTTCCTCTTCCTCCCGACATCGTTCGTGCCCACGTGCACAACTACTTCCGGTTGATCGCCTTCCCTCGCTAGGATGTTCTGAAGCCGCTCCGTGATGTCTTGAACCCTGGCACCAGGGAGGCAACAGACCATCCTCGACTCCTGCTTGCCACCACAGAATCTACTGTCCGTACCTCGGACAATGGAGTCTCGCACTACTATGGCTCTTCCGAACTTCGGTCTCCCCGGTCGAGTTTCCTTGCCTGGGTTAGAACCGCCAACACAACTGCTGCTCGGACTGGAAGCGTCTTCTGCCCCAACAGTTCCCAATAGGGTGTACTTGTTTGCAATAGGCACAGCCACCGGGGTCTCCTGTAGTCCACGTTTGCTCCCCCCTGAAACGGTCTCCCACCTTCGCTCGACCTGGACCCTTGGCGTGACAGCCTCACAATAGGTCTTGTCCAGGAAACTCTCGCATTCCCAGATGGCCCTGAGGTCATCCAGCTGCTTTTCCAACTCCACCACACGTCCAGTCAGGAGCTGCACCTGGACACAATTCTTGCAGGTGTAGCTCCCAGAAGCTCCAGCAGTGTCTCTACCTTCCCACATCCTGCAGGAAACACACTGCACCAACTTGTGCGCCATCACTTCGGTGTCAAAAACAATTCTGGCTCAAAAAACAAGCGTAAGTTCCTCACCTCAGCCTCCTCGCTGAAGACTTGCAGCCAAAGACTCGCACTTTACTCACAGGGCGCTTCCCTCAACAGGGCTGCAGCCCTTGTGCAAGCCTTGCTTATACCAGCCACTAAATTGCTTAAATGGCCAATTTACCAATCGTCTGCTTTAATTGATCAACCAATCTCACTTCTATGCTGCCTTCCTGACCAGCTTGGAGTTATGCACTGCCTTTTCCACTGCAATTACCACTTACTTTTGTTCTCAGCCAACGGTCGTCCTTGCTCTGCTCCCGGACTTTTCTGACTCAACTGTTTACTGAGGAAGGGGATGGTGGGGGTGTGGGTCCGAAGGGAAGGGGAGATAGAGCGGAGGTTAGTAGATGGGGAGTGGAGAGTAGGAGATGGAGAGGGGATGATAGGAGATGGAGGGTAGGAGATGGAGAGGAGGGTAGGGTAGGAGGGAGGGTCTGAAATGGGGAGGGTAGGAGGGAGAAGGGAGGGTAGGCGATGGGGCCCACACCATGTCCTCCATTGTTCACCCTCCCCCCGCCCTGCGGCGGTGCCCCAAGCTCTCAACAATTGTCGACTGCGGATCGACCCGCGAGTCTTCACCGCCGCCGTCGAGGCCCCATCGCCACGAGGCTCAACCGCAACCGAGGCCCCGCCGAATCATGAAGGCATGGACAGGGTAAAAATAACAACACAAAAACACTTCAACAGGTTCAGAGTGTGCTTCTTTCAGTTTCTACCTGTCCCAGATGTAAACACCATGAAAGGCGATGTGCCTGGAAACTAGATTCAGAGTTGCCCGGAGAGGACTTTATCCCTTGGAACGCAGGAGGGTAACGCGTGATGGTATGGAGCTGCAGAGAACCAGTGGACATTGAGAGTGCAACAGTAACAACACAAAGACATGTGGACAGGTACATGCAGAGGAAATGTTTAGAGGGAGATGATTCACACGCCGGCAAATGGGACTACTTCAGATTACCTCAAATATACTATCCTTCCCCATGAAACTCAGCACCCTGAGACTGAAGTGTGTGCCAGGTACACCACTGGCATGTACCCACTGCTTCTAAACGGCCTGTCAACTGTTTCGTTATTTAGTTACCACTAACTGTTAGCCTCGAAATTAAATCTGAACAGGTGTCTCGAATTTCTCAAGGATGCAGATTAAACAGAAAACATAATATAATTGCCTGCCTTATTATTTTTTTTCCATTACCTGTCATGATCATTGAAGTGTTTCTTTCTGTTTCCAGGTATACCAGATATACATGCCATGAATGGAGACATGATGACTTGATAAATTGGCACAAGTATTTAGTTTGGTGTTTGACAGTTCTCTCTGAACCGCTATGTGGACAGCCCAGATGGATGAATGTTCATTTACTCTCAGTTTGACCTTGCTGCCTGGTCTGTGGGTTTGATTTATATTCTTAGAGCAGCTTGCAATGGAGCCTACCAGAGAAGGCAATTCTGGTTTTAGTGTTGTCCAATGAACCAGATTTGATAAGAGAACTCGAGGTAAAGGAACCACTTGGAGGTAGTGATCATAATGTGATTAGTTTTCATCTACAATTTGAGAAGGAGATGGTTAAATCGGAAGTGTCAGTGTTGCAGTTGAACAAAAGGGACTATGAAGGCATGAGAGAGGAGCTGGCCAAGGTCGACTGGAAAGGGACCCTAGCAGGAATGACGGTGGAACGGCAATGGCAGGAATTTCTGGGCATAATTTGAAAGATGCCGGATCATTTCATTCCAAAGAGGAAGAAAGACTCTAAGAGGAGTTGGAAGCAAATGTGGCTGACAAGGGAAGTTAGGGATGGAATAAAACTAAAAGAAAAGATGTATAACACAGCAACGAGTAGCAGGAAGCCAGAGGAGGGGGCAACTTTCATAGGACAACAGAAGGTAACAAAACAGGCAATACGGGCTGAAAAGATGAGGTATGAGGGGAAGCTAGCCAAGAATATAAAGGAGGACAGTAAAAGCTTCTTTAGATATGTTAAGAGAAAAAGAGTAACAAAGTCAAATGTGGGTCCCTTGAAGGCAGACATGGGTGAAATTATTATGGGTAACAAGGAAATGGCAGAAGAGTTGAACAGGTACTTCGGATCTGTCTTCACTAAGGAAGACAATCTCCCAGATATACTAGAGGACAGAGGATCTGGTGGGGGTAGAGGAACTGAAAGAAATTTGCATTAGGCGAGAAATAGTATTGGCTAAACTAATGGGACTGAAGGTTGATAAACCGCTTGGGCCTGATAATCTGCATCCCAGGGTACTCAGTGAGATGGCTCTAGAAATAGTGGACGCATTGGTGATCATTTTCCAATGTTCAATAGATTCAGGATAAGTTCCTGTTCATTGGAGGGCAGCTAATGTTATCCCACTTTTCAAGAAAGGAGCGAGAGAGAAAACAGGGAATTTTATTTCGGAGTCACGTGAGTGACTACGTGAAGACCCCGTCCAGCACGTATGCGCGACATTAGCGTTCATGCAGTGCACCCGCGACGAACGGGAGTTCAAGGTGCTCCCGCTACAAATTGAAAAGTCGGGCCGACAGGTAAGTTTTACCGTGGCCGTGAGTATTTTCTCTGTGGTCTGCTTTATGTTCCAGGAAAATGAGCAAGACCAGAGGGAAGAAATTTGCAGCTCGCCCCCGTTCGTCTTCCGTTGAGGAACGTTCTTTGGAGGGGGGGCAAGAGGCGGCAGCAATAACTACCGAGCCGAGCCCAGCACCGCTAGTGCAGCCTTAGCAGCGAGCTGTAGGTACCTGCAGCCAGAACCGGGCGGTAGTATCCGACGATTCGGATGAAGATGCCACACCGCTCGAGAGCGGCACTGGCAGCCGCCTAAGCCGAATGGAACGGCTTATGGAGCAAATGCTCCAGCGAGATCTGCTGAGAGAGCAGCAGCAGACTCGCCAAGGGAGCCCAGGCACTCCCGCAGTGCCCTTTACGGCACTGGCCATTGCCTCACCTTCTTTTGAAGGCAGCATTGGCGACCAGGTCTGGGCTGGTCAACAAGAGGGGTTGTTGGCTGAAGATGTCCGGAGTACGCAGAGTGTACAGGATCAGGAAGAGCTGCTGGGTGTGGTCAACCGCTACGTGGTCATTCCACGAGGGGGTCGGCCTTTAGAGCCGAAACTTGCAGCCAGCATTGACCACCTGTCCTCAAAACCCCTACAAGAACGGGTGGTCAATGAGGCTCTTGAACTATATACAGCCCCAGAAAATTGTACATCATTGAATGTACCAGCTGTAAACAGCCAAATTTGGGGACATTTGGGGCAGAACATCAGGAACCTGGAGTTGAAGCTCCAGAAAATCCTTAAACTCCTGACTGCAGGGATGACATCATATGCTCGGTCCATTGATGGTGTGGACATCTCCACAAATCAGCAAGATACATTAGCTCTGCTGTGCACCACTCAATATCAGATAAACAATTTACGGAAGGAAATCATCAAGCCTGCCCTCAACCCTAAGTTTGCGGGACTTTGCAAAACACCGGGTTCAGAACCTCCAATTCTGCTTTTTGGAAAGGACCTTCCAAAAAAGGTGAAAGACCTAGAGGAAGAATCCAAGACCTTTGGTCTCGTGAGGGCAGGTTTGGGACCGAGCAGACCTAACAAACCCAGGCGGCAGTACCCCACGGCGTCCACCAGTCGTAGACCACCATATGGGACTGGTGAAAGCTCGGGGTCCGCAACCATTCCCCGTAAGCCTTTTTTAGGCCCGCGCCCAGAGCGGACCCCATGGAAAATGCGCCACCCCCAACAACATCAACGTCAACATCTACATCAACAGCAGCCCTCTACAGCCCAGCAGACACCTCATCGTCCAGCGAAGAGGCAGAAGTAGCACCAGTAACCATGGAGGTAGGTGGATCTGGTTCCTCTCAGCATATGAGCAGTAGGGGCTCTATACTATCAGGGGGGAGATTGCACTTGTGTTTGGATGCATGGGAAACCATCACTAATGACAAGTACATACTAAGCTGCATTCATGGCTATAAAATTGACTTTGTTCATGAAAACATTCCGCCAGTTCAGCATATACCCCAAAGGGTATTCACCCTCTCAGTCAAAGAGAAACAAGAGGGTCAAGCTGAACTTGTGAGGCTACTAGCAAAAGGTGTCATTGAAAGAACAAAACATCAACCTTTGGAATTTGTGTCTAATATCTTCACTAAAACTAAAAAAGATGGTGGATGTCGCATCATCATTGACTTAACTACGTTAAACGAGTCAGTTAAGTACACACATTTTAAGATGGAAACTTTTCAAACCGCCAGACTTTTGATTTCTAGAAGGTACTTTCTAGCAGGCATTGATTTAAAAGATGCCTACTACTCAGTACCCATACACAAGGAGCATCGTAAATACTTAAAGTTTATCTGGATGAAACAGCTATGGCAATTTAAAGCCTTACCAAATGGACTAACCTCCGCTCCAAGGTTGTTCACTAAAATCTTAAAACCCGCCTTGGCATTATTGAGGAAACAAAAGCATATAGTCATGGCGTACTTAGACGACATTTTAATAGTAGGGAAAACCTTGGAGACAGCTATTTTGGCAGTAGCAGCCACCAAACGTTTGTTTGAAACTTTGGGGTTTGTCATACATCCAGATAAATCCAATTTTACACCGTCCACTACCATGGACTATCTTGGATTTACGATTGATACTGTTCGCATGTTTGTAACTCTGCCGAAGGGGAAAGCATCAGAATTGGCACTATCATGCCACGAACTAATGCATAAACGTCAGCCAACCATACGGCAGGTAGCTAGAGTTATTGGTAAAATGGTAGCAGCTTTTCCAGCTGTACAATTTGGGCCTTTGCACTACCAAAATTTACAAAGAGCAAAAGTGCACGCACTAAAGCAAAACTCAGGTCACTTTGACCGAGCTATGGATTTAACTGCAGAATCCATTCCAGAGTTACAACGGTGGACAAGGAACATTAGGCTCAGTTCCAGTCCCATAATAATCACCAACCCAGTATTAACCATTCAAACGGATGCCAGTGCTATGGGCTGGGGAGCAACTAACATGCAATCCAGCACAGGGGGCAGATGGACTAATTCTGAATCATCTTGCCTACAGACACGGGGTATCAACTATTTAGAAATGTTGGGTGCGTTTTATGGTTTAAAAGCATATTCATCTAATACGCATCATGCACATGTCCGGTTGCAATTAGATAATACCACGGTGGTGGCTTATATCAACCACATGGGTGGTGTAAAGTCGATATCGTGTGACAAATTGGTCAACCTAATCTGGCAATGGTGTGTCGAAAGACATACTTGGTTATCAGCAACTTACCTACCAGGTAAGCAAAATACAGTGGCAGACACCAGGTCACGCAAATTTAACGATAACATCGAATGGATGTTAAATCCCAAAGTATTTGCCGAAATTACAAAGCAATATGGCACACCAGATATCGATCTATTTGCATCCAGGCTGAATCACCAGGTACCAACGTATGTCGCTTGGGAACCAGACCCTGAGGCAGCAGCAGTTGATGCATTCACGCTGTATTGGGGGAAAATGTTCGTTTATGCTTTTCCTCCCTTCTGCCTCATCAGTCGAGTATTACGCAAGATTCAATTGGATTCCGCTTCAGGAATCTTGATAACACCCGACTGGCCTACACAGCCATGGTTCCCAGTGGCCCTCGACATGGCTGTCGAAACACCGTTGGAATTCCCCAGCAGTCCGGAATTATTAATCCACCCAGTGTCAGGCATTAGTCACCCGTGCCATGACAGAGTCAATCTCCTCGCTTGCAGATTCTAAAAAGACCTCTACTGGGCCTGGGACTGTCTGAGGACGCCATCAACATGATGACCGCATCCCACCGGGAGTCCACCAGGAGACAATACCTGACCAACATAAGGAAATGGGAACGGTATTGCTCCAAAACAGGAACTACCTACACTACAGCGACACCCACCAGTGTTGTGGAGTTCCTGGTTGGATTACATCGGGAAGGACTCAGCTACAGCGCCATAAATACAGCCAGGAGTGCGTTGTCAGCTTATTTGGTTCCAGCAGCAGGACAACTGGCTTTCGGGTCCCATCCACTAGTAATCAAAATCATGAGGGGCATTTTTAATACTAACTCCCCCAGACCAAGGTACACTCAGATCTGGGATGTCAGCATTGTGCTGACGTACCTTAGGGGATGGCCACCGCCCAGGGCACTCACGCTGGAACAACTTACACTGAAATCAGTCATGCTCATGGCACTAGTGTCAGCTCAAAGGGTACAGTCCCTCCACCTTCTGAGGCTGGACAGCATGACAGAGTCATTGGACTGTTTCACATTCCATATTCAGGGACTGGTCAAACAAACTAGACCAGGTACCACGCCTCCAGTCATGGAGTTCTGGGCATATTCATCTGACCCACGGCTGTGTGCCAAGACCCATCTCGCCAATTACATAGACACAACATACAACTTAAGAGGGAGAGAAAAAGCCTTATGGATAAGCCACAAGAAGCCTCATGGTCAGGTGACGAGCCAAACCATCTCAAGGTGGTTCAAGCAGGTGCTTAAGTCCGCAGGAGTCAATACTAATATTTACAAATCTCACTCCACCAGGGCTGCATCTACGTCGGCGGCTAGTCGAATGGACGTGCCTATGGACCAGATTCTGGCCAGAGCAGGATGGTCCTCGGAAAGAACTTTCCAAAGGTTTTATAATAAGCCGCTGGCGCAACCTGCTACATTTGCAGACAGAATTTTAGAGTCTGCAGATAATATTTAATTTAAGCCCTGGGGAGCTATCTGTTTTTTGTTGTCATTAATAAACCTTTTTTGTTCACAAACAGGTTCTTGATTGCGATAACATACTTCCTCCCTCTAAGGTCTTCAGACAGTGAGTGAAGCATGAGCTGGTACACGGTTCGGAATCACAGAGCTTTGAAGTCTTCACGTAGTCACTCACGTGACTCCGAAATAAAATAGTAAGATTAAACGAGAACTTACCAGTTCGAAGTTTGATCTGTATTTTATGAGGAGTTACGATGAGGGATTACGTGCCCTCCGCTCCCACCCTCTATTATACAGATCAACTGGTAATTAAGTTCTTATTTTTTCTTTACTATATTTATTTCAATCGTTGTGTTTTTTCTGTGAATCCACACCGCTGCTTTGAAGAATGTCGCGCATACGTGCTGGACGGGGTCTTCACGTAATCCCTCATCGTAACTCCTCATAAAATACAGATCAAACTTCGAACTGGTAAGTTCTCGTTTAATCTTACTATTATAGACCAGTTAGCCTGACACCGGTGGTGGAAAAGATGCTGGAGTCAATTATTAAAGAGGTAATAACGGTGCATTTGGATTGCAGTAAAAGGATGTCCAAATCTGCATGGATTTATGAAAGGGAAATCATGCTTGACTAATCTTCTGGAATTTTTTTGAGGATGTGACGAGTAAAATAGATGAAGGGGAGCCAGTGGATGTAATGTATCTAGACCAGGGGTGTCAAACTCATTTTCACCCCGGGCCACATCAGCATTATGGTTGCCCTCAAAGGGCTGGTTGTAACTGCCCCCCTTTTCCCCCACTCTCTTCTCCCCCCCCCCCCCACACATTCTCTCCTCCCCCAGCCCTCCTCCACCCTTCTTCACCCACCCTCCTCACCCACCCCCGCCTCCCCCACTCTCTCCTCCCCTCACCTCTCCCACCCCACCCACCCGCCCCACCTGCATTCTCACCGTCCCCCTCCCCCCCACCACCACCCCCCTTCCCCCCACACTTCCTCTCCTCCCCACCCTCATTTCACTCTGTCCCCTTCCCCTACCTTTTCCTCCCTCCCCCCACTCTTCCCTGACCCCCACTGTCCCCCTTCCTCCACTCTTTACCCCCCACCACCACCACCCCTCCCCTGCTGTCCCCTTCCCCCACCCCTCCTCCTCCCCACCCGCTCTGCCCTCCTCCCCAGTCCCACTCTCCCTCCCCACCCCTTTCCCCACCATCCCCCTTTCCCCCACTCTTTCCTCCCCCCACCACCTCATTCTCCCCTCCCCCACCCCCCCTTTCCACCACTCTCTCTCCCACTCCTCTCCTCCCAGCGAGGTGAGAGAGGAGCGGCGGGAGGCGCACACAAGATGGCGGAGCGTGAGGAGGCCGCCATCTCTCTGAAGTGGCGACGGGGCTGTCGGTGGCAGCGGCCCTCGTCGACGCCGCCATCGGTGGAAGCGGCCGCTGAAGGAGGAGGTGAAGAAGCTGCCCGCTGCGCTGCGCTGCGCTGCGGCCCGTGTGCGGTAACGGTGCTGGGCCCGGGCGGGAGGGGGGACTCAAGGACGCCGTGGCGTGGGTTGAAGGGACGGATGAGCGGACCATCAGTCCGACCATCTCCCTCCTGCTCGGGAATGTCCCCCGGGTGTGGGAGAGTGAGGGGAGTGAGGGCGGTGATTTCGGGCGGGCGGCTCCGCTAACGGCGTCCATCTTGTTTGCGAGTGAGGAGAGGCCTTTAAAAAATGTGTTTAGAAATGAAACTTTTAAAGTTTAAAATGTCTGGAACTTAAAAGATATTCGACCAATGACAATTAAGCACTCACGGGCCACATAAAATGACGTGGCGGGCCGGATTCGGCCCGCGGGCCTTGAGTTTGACACATGTGATCTAGACTTTCAGAAAGCCTTTTATAAGGTCGCACATGGGAGTTTGGTGAGCAAAATTAGAGCACATGGTATTGGGGGTAGAGTCTTGACATGGATAGAGAATTGGTTGGCAGACAGTAAGCAAAGAGTAGGAGTAAACGGGTCCTTTTCTGAATGGCAGGCAGTGGCGAGTGGAGTGCCGCAAGGCTCGGTGTTGGGGCCACAACCATTCACCATAAATATTAATGATTTTGGAAGAGGGAATTAGAAGCAACACTAGCAAGTTTGCGGATGACACAAAGCTGGGTGGCAGTGTGAACTGCGAAGAGGATGTTTGGAGGCTGAACAGGTTGAGTGAGTGGGCAGATGCGTGGCAGATGCAGTATAATATGGATAAATGTGAGGCTATCCACTTTGGCAGCAAAAACAAGGAGGCAGATTATTATCTCAATGGTGTCAGGTTAGGTAAGGGGGAGGTGCAGCAAGACCTGGGTGTCCTTGTACACTAGTCACTGAAAGTTGGCGTGCAGGTACAGCAGGCAGTGAAGAAAGCTAATGACATGTTGGCCTTCATAACGAGACTATTTCAGTATAGGAGTAAAGAGGTTCTTCTGCAGTTGTATAGGGCCCTGGTAAGACCACATCTGGAGTATTGTGTACAGTTTTGGTCTCCTAATTTGAGGAAGGACATCCTTGTAATTGAGGCAGTGCAGCGGAGGTTCATGAGATTGATCCCTGGGATGGCGGGACTGTCATATGAGGAAAGATTGAAAAGACTAGGCTTGTATTCACTGAAGTTTGGAAGGACGAGAGGGAATCTTCTAGAAACATTAAAATTATAAAAGGATTGGACAAGCTAGATGCAGGAAAAATGTTCTCAATGTTGGGCGAGTCCAGAACCAGGGGCCACCAGTCTTAGAATAAAGGGGAGGCCATTTAAAACTGAGGTGAGAAGGAACTTTTTCACCCAGAGTTCTGAATTTGTGGATTGCTCTGCCACAGAGGGCAGTGGAAGCCAAATCACTGGATGGATTTAAGAGAGTTAAGAGCTCCAGGGGCTAGTGGAATCAAGGGATATGGGGAGAAGGCAGGCACGGGTTATTGATTGTGGACGATCAGCCATGATCACAATGAATGGCGGTGCTGGCTCAAAGGGCCAAATGGCCTCCTCCTGCACCTATTTTTCTATGTTGCTGATCCTCCAATTTGCATTTAGCCTCACTCTGACAATGGAGGAGACCTATGACAGGAGGGTCTGATTGGGAATGGGAAGGGAGATGAGGTAGGTCCAGGCAGACTCAGCGACGGTGTTCAGCTAAACGATCGCCCAGTCTGTGTGTGGTCTCGCCGATGTACAAGAGTCCACATCTTGAACGGATACAGTGAGAGAAATCAACATTCATACCACTGGCTATAAGCTGCCCAAGCGAAATATGAGATGCTGTTCCTCCAATTTACGTTTAGCCTCACCTTGAATGAAGGAGACCGAGGACAGAAAGGTCTGTGTAGGAATGGGAAGGAGAATTAAAGTGTCCAGCAACCGGGAGATCAAGTAGGTTCAGGTGGGCTGAGCGAAGGTGTTCCGCAAAATGATTGCCCAATCTGCGTTTGGTCTCGCCGATGTATAAGAGTCCACATCTTGAACAACAGATACAGTAGATGAGATTGTAGGAGGTGCAGGTGAACTCTGCCTAACCTGAAAGGACTGTCGGGGTCCCTGGACAGAGTCGAGGGAGGAGGTATAGGGACAGGTGTGGCATCTTCTGCGGTTGCAAGGGAAGGTACCTGGTGAGGGGGTGGTTTGGGTGGGGACGAGTTTTCCAGGGAGTTGCGGAGGGAACGGTCTAGGCAGAAGGGGTGGAGATGTGACAATTTGACTAGTGTTGGATCCTGTTGGAGGTGGGGAAGATTTCAGAGTATTATGTGTTGTATGCGACGGCTGATGTGGTGAAAGGACCAGGGGCTGTGTCTGTTTGTGACTAGGCAGGGGAAGGGGAAACAAACACCTCGATATCTGATATACCTCGCAACTAGCAAAGGGGAAAACTACTTGTTGGCCTTTGAAAGATGGATTTCGGGGATTTATTGGGGATGATGGGACAAGGCTCCAGTTTGGCCCCCAGGCCTTCACTGTATCCCACTCCAGCCAGAGAGGTATAGCTGAGGGAACCCCGCTCCTCTCCTCCCCCTCCCCCTTCCCTCCGCTTCCGGCCCATGGAACAGGTTGACTTGCAAGACCATCAGCAGTTCACACAAGGCCAACGCTTTCTCCCCCAGCATTTACATGGCGATGAAAAAAGCGTGGAAACCGACACCCTAGCCTGGAGGGAGGGGGGGGGAGAGGAGGGGGAGGAGAGGAGGGGGTTGAGGGCAGGGAGAGTGGGGAGGAAAGGAGGGGAGAGAGAGCAGGGAGAGTGGGGGGGGAGAGGAGGGGGGTGAGGGCAAAAGATAGAGATGGAGGGAGGAGGGAGAGGGTGAGGAGGGAAAAGTAGAGGGGGAGAGAGTTGGGGTAGAGGAGAGGTGGGAGGGTGAGAGAGGATGTAAGAGGATTGAGGAGGAGAGAAGGTAGGAGGTCAAGAGGGAAGAGGAGAGGTGAGAATGGAGTGAGAGGAGGGAGCGAAGGAGAGTGGAGGTACAGGGAAGAGAAGGGAGAGGAGCGAGAGGGTGTGTGTGATGGGGAAAGGAGGGAGAGATAGGAGAGGGAGAGAAAAGGGGGAGAGGAGGGAGAAGAAGCAAGAGGAAAAGTGGAGGGAGATAAGGGAAGAATAGAGGAAAGAGAGGCAGACAGGGTAGGAGAGGGGGAAAGGAGAATGGAGAGGAGAGGACAGAGAAGGGAGGGGGGGAGAGGAGATAAGGGAGGAGAAAAGGGAGAGGGAGGGAGGAGTGAAGGGATGGGGGGAGAGGAGGCGAGAGGGCGCGGAAGAAAGTGGGAGTGAGACATGGAGGCGGATTTGGGTGATTTATTGGGGATGGGATGAGACTCCAATTTGTCTCCCGTGCCATCACTGTATCCCACTCCAGCCCAGTGAGGTATAGATGAGGGAACCCCCCTCCTCCCCTCCCCCTTCCCCCCGGCCCGTGGAACACAGCAGCACGCTCTTGTTCACGTTGCACGCCAAACGCCCAGCTGTCAGCAGCTCTCGCAGGGGCAACTCTTTCTCCCCCCGCACGCACACAGCAATGAAATGAGCGTGGAAACGGGCAGCCTCCCCTGGGGGTGGGGAGAGAGAGGGAGAAGGAGGAAGAGAGGGAGGGGGGAGGAGAGGGGAGAGGACAGGAGAGGGGAGGGGAGGAGAGGGGAGGAGAGAGGAGGGGGGAGGAGAGGGGAGAGGTCAGGAGAGGGGAGGGAGAGGAGAGGAGGTTAGGTGTGATGTGAGGAGTGGGGGAAAGGAGGGAGAGATGCAGATCGGAGAGAGGAGGGGGAGAGGGGAAAAGGGGAGAGGTGGAAGGGGCAGGGAGAGAAGACGGAGCGAGGAGCAAGAGGAGGAGCAGAGGAGAGGTGGAGCGGGAGGGAAGGAGGAAAGGAGAGGAGGAAAGGAGGAGAGGGGAAGAGGAGCAAGGGAGGGAGGAGGAAGAGGAGCGGAAGGGGAGGGAAAGAGGAGGGGGGGAGAGGCGTGGTGAGGAGGAAGGCACAGGTGGGGAGAGAGGTAGTAGGGAATGGTGGGGGAGAGGAAAGAATGGGGGTGAGAAGGGGGGGAAAGATGGAAGAGGAGGAAAGGAGTGAGAGATGAGGGGGAAGTGAGCGAGAGGGGGTAAGAGGGGAAAGAGAGGAGAGGAAGGAGAGGTGGTGAGGAAAAAGGGGAGAGGGGGAGTTCAGGAGAGGGGGAGAAGGGGAAGAGGGTTAGAAATGCAACAACATCCTGCCTCTCTCCCCTCCTCAATTCCCCTTCTACCCCTTTCCTCAGCTCTTTTCCCATCCTTCCTCCATCCCCCACTGCCTCCTCCCTACCCCCATTCCCCTCCTTTTCCCTTTTATCCATTCCTCCTGAATCCCCCCCCCTCTTATTCCTCTTCCTTCTCCTCTGAACTTGCCCCCGGTGGTAATCTGGTAGCCCCCCCCTCTGTCCCTCTACCCCCCCCCCCCCCCACCTCCTTTCCTCCTCCCTCCCCTCCATCCCTGCTTCACTCCATCTCCCCTCCTCCTTTCCCTCCCTCTCCCCCTTGACTGTCCATCTCTTCCCCTCCCTCCCTCCCACCCCTCCCCTGCATCTCACCTTCCCTCCCTCATCTCTTCCTCTCCCCACCCTCCTCTCCCTCCCTCTATCCTCCAACTCCATTCCTTATACCTCCCCCTTCCTCCATCCCCCACTCCCTCCCCTCCCTTCCTTTGTCATCTTCTCCACTCCTTCCCACCCTATTCCCTCCTCTCCCCAAACATCTTCTCTCTCTCTCCCCTCCCCTCCTTCCTACCACTTTGCTCTCTCCCTCCTCTCTTTCTCCCCTCCCTGGGTAGCTGAGGAAGTTCTCTCCGATCTTGCCCACGGTAGTGATCCGGCAGCTCCTTTCCCTCCCCCTCCCTCATCTCCCTTCTCTTCTCCCCCTATCCCCTTTCACTGCCCACACCCTCCCTCCCTCCCTCCCTCCTCTCCATCATCCCCATCTCCTTTTTCCCTCCTCTCCCTTCCCTCTCTGCGTTCCCCCCTCCTTCCTACCTCTTTGCTCTCCCTTCCTCCCCTCTCCTTCTTCACACACCTCCCTCCCCTCCCCTCCCCTCCCCTCCCCACCCTTAACGGGCTGGACGAGAAAGTGAGCAATCTGCTCACCCCTTTCCCTTGCCTCCACCCCTCTTTTTCCCCCTCCTCCCCTTTTCTCCCTCATCTTCTCTCCCCTTATACCTTCCTCCTTCCCTCCCTCTGTCCTCCTGCCTTCCTTCCTCCAACTCTCCCTCCTCCCCTTGTTCTTTCTTCCCTCCATTCCCGCTCTCTCCTCTCCATCCTCGTCTCTCTCTCCCCTTTATCTCCCCTCCTCTCTCCCACCCTCTCCCCACTCTGTCTCTCCCACCCTCTCCCCACTCTCCGTCTCTCCCACCCCCTCCCTGTCTCTCCCACCCTCTCCCCACTCTCCGTCTCTCACACTCTCTCCCCGTCTCTCCCACCCTCTCCCCACTCTCCGTTACCCGCCTCTCTCCCCCTTACCAGGGTAGACGAGGAAGTCTCCCCGAACTTGCCCCCGGCGGTGATGTGGTAGCCCCGTTGCCTCAGGTCCTGGGCCACGGCGGTCCTGGGAGACTGGCGCCAGTTCAAGGGCGGTGGGGCACAGGGGATGGGGCCGGAGTGCGGGGGACGGTCCAGTGGCCAGTCCAAGGTAGGGAGGAGACGGGGGAGGGGGCTGCAGGTGTGGATCTGGACCAGGCAGTGGTCGGGGGGAAAGGTGAAGCCCTCTGGTTCCAACAGTGGGGTGGGGAAGTCTGTCCGCACCCCAGTCCCCTCCCCCTGTCCAGGCTCAGGGTCTCCAGGGGCTGTGGGGGCAAAAGGGAGGGGGTTAGAAGGGTAAAGAGTGCTGAATATCCCTTCCCCTCCTTTACACCTTCTTCCCCTCTCTTCCCCCTTTCTTTCACCTCCCACCCCCTCTAGGGACAAGGGGGGGGGGGGGGTTCGAGGGGTAAATAGTGTTCCATCCCATCTCCCATCTACCGCATTGGAGTCCCTCGAACTATCTCTAATCGGACTTTACCTCGCACTAAACATTATTCCCTTCATCCTGTATCTGTACACTGTGGACACCTCGATCACATATAGTCTTTCCGCTGGCTGGATTGGATAGCACGCGACAAAATAGCTTTCACAATACCTCGCTCGGTACACATGACAATGAACTGAACTAAACTCTATCTCTGTCTCTGTCTCTCTCTGTCTCTGTCTTTCTAATCATTCCAATGACTGGTTTAGCAGGCAACACAAAAGGGACAAACCTCAGTACACATGACGGAAACATGTTCCCAATGTTGGGGGAGTCCAGAACCAGGGGCCACAGTCTTAGAATAAAGGGGAGGCCATTTAATACTGAAGTGAGAAGGAACTTATTCACCCAGAGAGTAGTGAATTTGTGGAATTCTCTGCCACAGAGGGCAGTGGAGGCCAAATCACAGGATGAATTTGAGAGCGTTAGATAGAGCTCTGGGGCGAGTGGAATCAAAGGATATGTGGAGAAGGCAGGCACAGGTTACTGATTGTGGATGATCAGCCGTGATCACAACGAAAGGCGGTGCTGGCTCGAAGGGCTGAATGGCCTCGTCCTGCACATATTTTCTATGTTTCTGTTTCTATGGGAGGAGTTGGCTGCGCCTAAAGGCTGCGGCTCTCTGGCAGTCTGTTTGTCTTTTTTTCCTTTTTTGTTTGTGTCGGTGTTGGGATGGTTTTGTTTCTGTTTTTGGCTGTGTATGTGTGGGGGGGGGGGGGGTGTGGGGGGGGTGGGGTGGGGGCGGGGGAAACCTTTCTTTTATTAGGTCTCTTCCCCGGGGCGCAGCTCGCCCGCGGGGCCTTCCATCGCCTGGCGCGGCTCGGCCGCTGGACTTAACATCGCCGGCGCGGCTCGGCCGCGGGACCTAACAGTGCCCGGCGCGGCTCGGCCACGGGGCCTTCCACCGCCCGGTACGGCCGCGGGACGGTTCAGCGCTCAGTGCGGCTCGGCCGCGGGGCCTTTCATCGCCCGGTGTGGCTCGGCCGCGGAACGGTTCAGAACCCGGCGCGGCCGCGGGGCCTTCAATCGCCCGGCGCGGCTCGGCTGCGGGACTTAACATCGCCGGCGCGGCTCGGCCGCGGGACGTTTCAGTGCCCGGTGCGGCTCGGCCGCGGGACGTTTCAGTGCCCGGTGCGGCTCGGCCGCGGGACGTTTCAGTGCCTGGTGCGGCTCGGCCGCGGGACGTTTCAGTGCCCGGTGCGGCTCGGCCGCGGGACGTTTCAGTGCCCGGTGCGGCTCGGCTCGGCCGCGGGACGTTTCAGTGCCGGTGCGGCTCGGCCGCGGGACATTTCAGTGCCCGGTGCGGCTCGGCTGCGGGACATTTCAGTGCCCGGTGTGGCTCGGCCGCGGGACGTTTCAGTGCCCGGTGCGGCTTGGCCGCTGGACTTAACATCGCCAGCGCGGCTCGGCCGCGGGACGTTTCGGTGCCCGGTGTGGCTCGGCCGCGGGGCCTTCCATCCTCTTGCGGGGGCTGTGCGTGTCGGTTGCCTCGGTAGGGGTCGAGCTGCCTGTCCGTGGGTGCGGGGGGAAGAGAGTGGAAGTTTTGTTGCCTCCATCACAGTGAGGGGGTGTTTGGAGTCACTGTGATGGATGTTTGTGTTGGGGTCGTGTGTCCTGTGTTCTTTTCTTTTTTGCTGTGTCTTGTGACTGCTGAAATTTT
>NC_135969.1:442650-453650 GCF_053455715.1 Rhinoraja longicauda
CGTTATTTCCTCCAGTGTGTCACAAATCCAATTCTGCTTAAACCAAACCTTTTTTTCCAACATTGGTTAACTTTAAATATATTTGTCAAAGATGGTTTGGTTGTATTTTTTTAATGCTCTAAATCTACCGGTTCCGTCAAATCCCGCATTTTTAAATGAATCTCAATTTCCAGTTCAGCTAAACTAGCATTCCAAGAACAATGAATCCCTCCTCTCTTCAAGCTTACAACAATTCTTCAATGGACTCAGCATTTGTTATCGTAAGATTTTATGCAAACCTATTGTACAAAAACAACATTTGACAAAAACTAAGCTCTGGATGTACTCAGTCTTTAAATGCAACTCGATCAAACCAAATTATTATGGTTCCTGGAAGTGTGAATGTAAGTATATACTTAAAACATTCAGTAATCCAAAAAGTATTTTACGCAAACATCGGAAATTGTAGCTGGGCGGAGCCACTGATCTACCGAAGCGTGCTCATCATTCAATATCATATTCACAAAATGCTGGAGTAACTCAGCAGGTCAGGCAGCATCTCGGGAGAGAAGGAATGGGTGATGTTTCGGGTCGAGACCCTTCTTCAGACGTCTCCTTCAGACTATCTCCCCATTGGCTGCAATGCACGGAATTTTCACTAAAACTCTTCCTCTATACATATTTATGATATGTATATATCATACATATATCTCCACAACCTCCAGATTAGAGAATTTCAGAGAACCCCCCACCCTCTGAGATGTTCCAAGCACCTTTTTATATAACCCTCCAACTATATTCCCACATTCAGGATTCTCCCAATGATGAAACATCTCAACATCTACCTAATGCAGGGTCATCACCCAAAATGCTGAACATTCCCTCCACCACATTCTTTCTCCCCACCCCCATAAATATTGTTTGACCCACCAAGTTCTTTCAGCAGTTTTATTTTTACTGAACATCTTACCTGTCCTGTCTCTTAATGACCTTACATGTTCCAATAACATCAACCCTCATTCTTCTAAACTGCATCGAGTACAGAACTAATCAGTTTAGCACACACAAGAAGACAACCCTCGCATCCCGGGAATTAGGCAAGTGATTTTTTTTGGATTACATAGGCCTATCTTTTCTATACAAAATTATACAATTTCTAACTCTAACCTTACATTAAAAGCATAATATATGAAATTTGCCTTTCCACTTTGCATATCTGTAATTTTTCTCCATTGGTAATAGCTTGCGTTTGAATTAGACAATAGACAATAAACAATAGGTGCAGGAGGAGGCCATTCGCCCCATTGAGCCAGCACAACCATTCAATGTGATCATGGCTGATCATTCTCAATCAGTACCCTCAATCAATTAGACTTGCCAAAGTGCATAACTTCCCAATTTCAAATATTAAACTCGCATCATCATACAGCGTGGAAATAGGCTCAACAGCCCAACTTCCCCTCATCGACCAGCATGTCCCATCCACACTAGTCCCGCCTGCCAGTGATTAGCCCATATCTCTCCAAACCAGCCCTATCCACGTACCTGTGTAATTGTTTAATAAACAATTGAGCCTGCACCGCCATTCAATATGATCATGGCTGATCATCCAACTTAGTATCCTGTACCTGCCTTCTCTCCATACCCCCTGATCCCTTTAGCCACAAGGGCCACATCTAACTTCGTCTTAAATATAGCCAATGAACTGGCCTCAACTACCTTCTGTGGCAGAGAATTCCACAGATTCACCACTCTGTGTGAAAAAACACTTTCTCATCTCGGTCCTAAAAGACTTCCCCCTTATACTCAAACTGTGACCCCTTGTTCTGGACTTGCCCAACATTGGGAACAATCTTCCTGCATCTAGCCTGTCCAACCCCTTAAGAATTTTGTAAATTTCTATAAGATCCCCCCTCAATCTTCTAAATTCCAGCGAGTACAAGCCGAGTCTATCTTCATATGAAAGTACTGCCATCCCAGGAATCAATCTGGTGAACCTTCTCTGTACTCCCTCTATGGTCTTTCCTCAGATTAGGAGACCAAAACTGTACGCAATACTCCAGGTGTGGTCTCACCAATGCCCTGTACAACTGCAGTAGAACCTCCCTGCTCCTATACTCAAATCCTTTTGCTCTGAATGCTAACATACCATTCGCTTTCTTCACTGCCTGTTGCACCTGCATGCCTACTTTCAATGACTGGTGTACCACGACACCCAGGTCTCGTTGCATCACCCCTTTTCCTAATCGGCCACCATTCAGATAGTAGTCTGCTTCCTGTTCTTGCCACCAAAGTGGATAACCTCACATTTATCCACATTATACTGCATCTGCCATGCATTTGCCCACTCACCTAACCTATCCAAGTCACCTTGCAGCCTCCTCACAGCTAACACTGCCCCCCAGCTTCATGTCATCTGCAAACTTGGAAATGTTGCATTCAATTCCCTCGTCTAAATCATTAATATATATTGTAAATAGCTGGGGTCCCAGCACAGCCTTGCGGTACCCCACTAGTCACTGCCTGCCATTCTGAAAAGGACCCGTTTATTCCTATTCTTTGCTTCCTGTCTGCCAGCCAGTTCTCTATCCACATCAATACTGAACCTACAATACCGTGTGCTTTAAGTTTGCATACTAATCTCTTATGTGGGACCTTGTCGAAAGCCTTCTGGAAGTCCAGATATAACACATCCACTGGTTCTCCCTTATCCACTCTACTAGTTACATCCTAGAAAAATTCTATAAGATTCATCAGACATGATTTACCTTTCATAAATCCATGCTGACTTTGTCCAATGATTTCACCACTTTCAAAATGTGCTGCTATCCCATCTTTAATAACTGACTCTAGCATTTTCCCCACTACCGATGTAGACTAACTGGTCTGTAATTCCCCGTTTTCTCTCTCACTCCCTTTTTGAAAAGTGGGGTTACATTAGCTACCATCCAGTCCTCAGGAACTACTCCAGAATCTAAAGAGTTTTGAAAAATTATTACTGATGCATCCACTCTTTCTGGGGCTACCTCCTTAAGCACTCTGGGATGCAGCCTATCTGGCCCTGGGGATTTATCGGCCTTTAATCCATTCAATTTACCTAACACCACTTCCTGACTAACCTGGATTTCACTCAGTTCCTCCATCTCATTTGACCCCCGCTCCCCTGCTATTTCCGGCAGATTATTTATGTCTTCCTTAGTGAAGACAGAACCAAAGTAATTTAGTTATTCAATTGGTCTGCCATGTCCTTGTTCCCCATGATCAATTCACCTGTTTCTGACTGCAAGGGACCTACATTTGTTTTGACTAATCTTTTTCTCTTCACATAAAAGCTTTTGCAGTCAGTTTTTATGTTCCCTGCCAGTTTTCTTTCATAATCTATTTTCCCTTTCCTAATTAAGCCCTTTGTCCTCCTCTGCTGGACTCTGAATTTCTCCCAGTCCTCTGGTAGGCTGCTTTTTCTTGCTAATTTGTATGCTTCATCTTTTGTTTTGATACTATCCCTAATTTCCCTTGTTAGCCACGGATGCACTACCTTCCCTGATTTATTCTTTTGCCAAACTGGGATGAACAATTGTTGTAGTTCATCCATGCGGTCTTTAAATGCCTTCCATTGCATATCCACTGTCAACCCATTAAGAATCAATTGCCAGCCTATCTTGGCCAATTCACGTCTCATACCCTCAAAGTTACCTTTCTTTAAGTTCAGAACCGTTGTTTCTGAACTAACTATGTCACTCTCCATCCTAATGAAGAACTCAACCATATTATGGTCACTCTTCCCCAAGGGGCCACGCACATCAAGACTGCTAACTAACCCTTCCTCATTACTCAATACCCAGTCTAGAATAGCCTGCTCTCTCGTTGGTACCTCTACATGTTGGTTTAGAAAACTATTCCGCATACATTCCAAGAAATCCTCTTCCTCAGCACCTCTGCCAATTTGATTCACCCAATCTATATGTAGATTGAAGTCACCCATTATAACTGTTTTACCTTTGTTGCACGCATTTCTAATTTCCTGTTTGATGCCGTCCCCAACTCTACTACTGTTAGTTGGCCTGCACACAACTCCCACTTGCGTTTTCTGCCCCTTAGTGTTTCGCAGGTCTACCCATATCGATTCCACATCCTCCAAGCTAATGTCCTTCCTTTCTATTGCGTTAATCTCCTCTCTAACCAGCAACGCTACCCCACCTCCTTTTCCTTTCTGTCTATCCCTCCTGAACATTGAATATCCCTTGATGTTCAGCTCCCAGCCTTGGTCACCCTAGAGCCATGTCTCCGTAATCCCAACTATATCATATTCATTAATAACTATCTGCACATTCAACTCATCCACCTTATTACGAATGCTCCTTGCATTGAGACACAAAGTCTTCAGGCTTGTTGAAAAGTGGCCCTTTTTGATTTTTGCCCTGGATTTGTCTGCCTGCCACTTTTACTTTTCACCTTGCTACCTATTGCTTCTACCCTCATTTTACACCCCTCTGTCTCTCTGCTCATGCTCCCATCCCCTGCCACATTAGTTTAAATCCTCCCCGAAAGCACTAGCAAACACTCCCCCAAGGACATTGGTTCCATTCCAGCTCAGGTGCAGACCGTCCTGTTTGTACTGGTCCCACCTCCCCCAGAACTGATTCCAATGTCCTAAAAATTTGAATCCCTCCACTTTGCACCATTTTATCAATTGATTGATATTGAAACAGTTACCAACACAATAAGACCAAAATCTAAAAAGTACCTTTAAAATCAAGTATTGTAAAGAGCCACAATAACAGTCCGCTGTGTTCCCTGCATTTTCTGTTTTGATTCCAAATTTCCAGTATACAGTAAACTTTTTGCTTTGACTAATTAAATCCATATCAGTCATGGACAGGAAAGTTAAATATAACTATATCGCAGAGCACAAGTCTTCACTGTTTGCAACTCCAAATTTCGTGCCATTTGCAAACTGACAAACCAATCCATCTCCATTGTTGTTTATAATCACCATCAAGTGTCATAGAATTCCAAAATATTCCCTGATCAAAATGAATGTAAATCAGTTTCCATGAATAACATTTTCTTGGTCTGAAGCATTGGTCTGTGGAGGTTTGTACAGTTTAGGTTCGTAGAGGCAATATTTTTCATAACATTTTCCAACACGCTTGGTGTTGTGATCCCATCTCCATTTTGTGACAACGTAGTCTCGTCCATCACACAGATCAAACTCTCCACCATTTACACTTCATGATGTGTCAGAAAAGCTACCACCTTAATCAAAGACTTGTCCACCCTGGACATTCCTCCTATGTGCTCTCAGCGGACAAAAAGATTCAGAAGCTTGAATGTGCACATCACCAGACTCTGGAACAGCTTCTTTCTCCTTTGCCATCAGGCTTCTGAGCAGTACAATTCTGTTTGATGTTGAATTAATTATTCTAGAAAGTCAGGGTGAAGAAACATGCTTGAGATGCAAAATGATCATTAAACGTCTTAAGTTGGAAAAACTAGAAATGGAAATGTTAAAGAAAAACAGGTGCTATAAATCTGAAACAAAACGATGACTGCTTCAAAATGCTCAGCAGATCAATTAGCATCAGTGGACTCTCCACTGACATTCTGAATGTATCCATTCAACATTTTCTATGTTCAACATCTGTCAGCCTTGTTAGAACACACCTGGCTTTCAAAATCAATAATACTGTTATGATTTATATCTCTTCACTCACTTTGCATTTCAAGCCATTAATCCTTTTTCGTTTGCATGGAATAACAATATGTTTGTTACTTCTAACTTTGCAATTATTTTCTAGTGAACGCTGGTTGATATAAGTTTTCTTCATTTTGTTGCAGAGAATTATCTAATTGAGGGCAAGCATGTGGGGTGTCATCAGGCAGGCCAACAGATGGGTCAAGTGCCAACCGCAATCTGATGGGTATGATTTAAACATATGATTCCTGTTAGCAATTAATTTTTCCATTATACAATACGATATGAAAGAACTTTATTTATCCCAGGAGGGAAATTGATCTGCCAACAGTCATAAAAACACAAAATACATGAAACAATAAATTAAAGTGATGAGTGGAAAGGAATGGGGATGTGCAGGGATGGGGGGGGGGGGGGGGGGGGGTGGGGTGGGGTCGAGTCAGTCTCAGTCTATCCCATGACAGAAGGGGGAGGAGTTGTACAGTTTGATAGCCACAAGGAAGAAGGATGTCCTGTGGCGTTCTGTCCTGCCTCTTGGTGGAACCAGTCTGTTGCTGAATTAATTCATCAGGTTGACTAGTGTGTCATGGAGGGGGTGGAGCTGTGTTGTCCAAGATGCTCCGCAGATTGAGGAGCATCCTCCCCTCCAAGATCACCTCCCATAAATCCAACTCCACCCCCAGAACGGAGCCAGCCTTCCTGATGAGTTTTTTAATCCTATTGGCTTCCGCGGCCTTCGCCATGCTACCCCAACACAACCGCGAAGAAGATGGCACTGTCTACCACCGATTGGTAGAACATCTGCAGCATCTTACTGCAGACTTTGAAGGAGACGAGCCTTCTCAAAAAGTACAGCCGGCTCTGTCCCTTGTACAGGGTCTCAGCGTACCTGGACCAGTCCATTTTACTGTCCAGGTACACTCCAAGGTATTTGTACTCCCCGGTAAACTGCACATCCACACCATTAATGGAGACGGGACAGGGGTTTGACTGGATGAAAAGAAAATATATGAATTTCAACTGGGTTTGAAAATTCCCATTGTATGACAATTTAAATGTAATAAAGGAAAGGATGTTTTCAAAACTAACTTCCCTCAAAGGCAAGGACAGTTTTTCAAAACTTTGTACAACAATGATCCCTATCTATATGTTAGCCAGCAACATAAATTGTACAGTCAAATCAAAAGAATTCAACCACTTTTAACGTTAAATGTTTAATAATGCATTTGTGTACCAATATTTTCACTGCTTTCATTTATGTAATAGCCATGTACATTTGTTTCAGCTTGATCTGTTAACATTGCTTAAATGTCTGTGCTAAAGGCAAGTGGATATCAATGAAGAAAAGTATTTATGTCTTGGCAAATGATATTAGCATCTGGCAGCCAAGATATTTTAACAAAGTAATTTGAATGGTGACAATGAATAATATATGTGTTCTATTGTCTTCATTATATTTGTAACCCTTGTCACTGGTTTTTTTTGCATTAAATTTGTCAGTGCAGTGAGAAACATGTTCTGTGGATCAGATTCCAAGTTTTTCTTCCTCCTTTCCTTCCTTCCTTCCTTCCCTCCCTCCAAACAATCTTAAGTACTAATCTGGTACAGATATAAGCTCCAATTGTCCTGTGTTGCTTTGCCCCTGAAATGTATAGCAATACATTTTTGCCAATGTGGCCTCGTCCAGGGTTGAGCTGGCTGAGACCCAGCCTTGGCATGTCTCTAACAACCTTTCAGGAAGCTAAACTCCCATCGGTTTCTCCTGCTGTCAAGTCAATAGACAATAGACAATAGGTGCAGGAGGAGGCCATTCGGCCCTTTGAGCCAGCACCGCCATTCAATGTGATCATGGTTGATCATTTTCAATCAGTACCCCTTTCCTGCCTTCTCCCCATACCCCCTGACTCCGCTATCCTTAAGAGCTCTATCCAGCTCTCTCTTGAATGCATTCAGAGAATTGGCCTCCACTGCCTTCTGAGGCAGAGAATTCCACAGATTCACAACTCTCTGACTGAAAAAGTTTTTCCTCATCTCAGTTCTAAATGGCCTACCCCTTATTCTTAAACTGTGGCCCCTTGTTCTGGACTCCCCCAACATTGGGAACATGTTTCCTGCCCTCAGTAAGAATGTTTACATTTGTCTGGTTATCAAAAATCTTTACAGCCTATTTGAATTATTTTAATTCAAAGAAGTTATTAAAAATAGAAAAAAACAGCATAATCAAAGTAAAGAAAACATATGTTATATTTTATTTCCAGGATAGGAATCTGTGTTCAATTATTGGGGATTTCCTATTTACACCTGTTCTGGTTGATTTTGTTCCCCCGAGCTGTGTTGGCGAATTTCAGTCCAATTTGCCATTGCCTCTAATATTTGTTTATAATTAAATATAAACATCTGCCCAATATCTTTTTGTTGGCTCAGCTGATATTCAGGATTTGTGATCTATTGCTGTAGTTCCATCACAAAAGTTCACCAAATATATTAATAATAACTGGGCTTCTACTATTTTCCAAAATAACTGAGCCGTGCGTGTTGCCACTGCACCCATTCAATCTGATTTGGCAGGAAAATGGGAAAAAAGGGTCTGTTGTGGGTACCTTAAAAGCCGCTCTACCAATCACCCTGCAACATATTTTGGGTGTACTGCTCACTGACAGTACACTCCTTTACTCCAAGACCATTAAGAAGTTAAAATTCAACCTTTACATTTTTTAATAAATAGAGAGGTTACATAGAAACATAGAAACATAGAAAGTATGTGCAGCAGGAGCCAATTTTGCCCTTCGAGCCAGCACCACCATTTATTGTGATCATGGCTGATCATCCACAATCAATAACCCTGTGCCTCCCTTCTCCCCATATCCCTTGATTCCACTAGCCCTTAGACTCTGTCTAACTCTCTCTTAAATCCGTCTAGTGATTTGGCTTCCACTGCACTCTTTGGCAGAGAATTCCACAAATTCACAACTCTCTGGATGGGTGAAAAAGTTTCTTCTCACCTCAGTTTTAAATGACCTCCCCTTTATTCTTAGACTGTGGCCACTGGTTCTGGACTCCCCCAACATTGGGAACATTGTTCCTGTATCTAGCTTGTCCAGTCCTTTTATAACTTTTTACGTCTCTGTAAGATCCCCTCTCATCCTTCGAAATTCCAGTGAATACAAGCCCAGTCTTTCCAATCTTTCCTCATATGACAGTCCCTCCATCCCAGGGATTAACCTTGTGAACCTACGCTGCACTGCCTCAATAGCAAGGACGTTCTTCCTCAAATTAGGAGACCAAAACTGCCCACAATACTCCAGATGTGGTCTCACCAGGGCCCGATACAACTGCAGAAGGACCTCATTGCTCCTATACTCAAATCCTCTCATTATGAAGGCCAACATGCCATTAACTTTCTTCACTGCCTGCTGTACCTGCACGCTTACTTTCAGTGACTGGTGTACAAGGACACCAAGGTCTCATTGCACTTCCCCTTTACCTAATCCGACACCATTGAGATAATAATCAGCCCAGGGCCGTCTTAACGCATGGGCCTGATGGGCACTTGCCCGGGGCCCCACGAGCATAGGGGCCCCATGCTGATCTGTGTATGTTAAGTGACTTGCAATAAATAAATACTACTTTAAAAATGTAGGTTCAATAAGTGCTTTTTTCGCAACATTTTCAGTCTCTAAGTGCTTCTCACAGCGATCTGTTTTGCAACAATTAGCTCCCTAAGTGCTTTGCTTTTCCATCCCTAAGTGCTTCTCACAGCGATCTGTAAGTGCTTTTCGCAACAATGTAGCACCCTAAGTCCATCGCTAAGTGCTTTTCGGTAAGTGCTTTTTGCCGGCACGACAGGGGGGGGGGGCTGGTAGGGAATAGCGGTAGGGGCCCCAGTACACTGCTTTGCCCAGGGGCCCATAATGCTGTAAAAACGGCCCTGAATCAGCCTACTTATTTTTGCTGCCAAAGTGGATAAGCTCACATTTATCTGTATTATACTGCATCTGGCATGCATCTGCCCACTCACTCAACCTGTCCAAGTCACCCTGCAACCTCCTAATGTCCACTTCACAGTTCATACTGCCACCCAGCTTTGTGTCACCTGCAAACTTGCTAGTGTTACTTCTAATTCCAGTAGTATGCATAAATGATATGCCTTGAGTAATATTTAAAGATATAGTAACAACATTTATTAGTGTAAGCATTGAATTGGTTAAAACATAATCTGGGTCACATTCACACACCACTTCAGATTTTTATATTAGTCAATCCTCATTTTAATGCTTCTCCTACATGACTTTGTCATTATATAAGGCACCATTTTGACCATGTGTGAGCACTAGTGCTGGAACCACTGCGCCAATAATCCTGAGAGCAAGAGTTCGGGTTGTTATGAGTTTGCTGTTTGAATCTTAACACCATAGTGTTTTGAGAATTTGGAAGTGTGCACAAGATGTAGTTGGTGGAAGGTCTACAAGTGCATTCTCAGGTGCCTTTCTTCTGAGACCCACCAACTTCCAAGAGGTACAGCTGTATCAATTGCTGAAGTGAAGTATGGGCAATCAGTGATGGCATTGCCAGCAGAAATATTGACTGGGAATTAATTATGTAAAATGTTAAAATGACTACAAATGTGTATATTTTTGTCTTTGTAAACGCAGAGAACAGGGATGAAAGGTCTTTATCCCAGGAAGGTGAACGGAGCCAGAGCTGTCTTCCCTGTCAGCCATTATCCGACATCATTAATGCGGAGGGTAGTGATATATATACACAAACTGTTTTAACATCATGCCAGTGGAATAACATTCATATCAATTTCTAAACTGAAGTTTTCAGGTAATGTTAATGTAATTTATTAATTCTAAACTAATGGTTTCAATAATATAATGCAGGTAAAGTTCATAAGTTATAGGAGTAGAATCGGGCCATTCGGCCCATCGAGTCCACTGCCATTCAATCATGGCTGATCTCCGCCTCCTAATCCCATTTTCCTGTCTTCCCTCCATAACATATATAACATATATAACATATAACATATAACAACTACAGCATGGAAACAGGCCTGTCCGGCCCTACCAGTCCACGCCGACCATTCTCCCTGACCTAGTCTCATCTACCTGCACTCAGACCATAACCCTCCAATCCCCTCTTATCCATATACCTATCCAATTTACTCTTAAATAATAAAATCGAGCCAGCCTCCACCACTTCCACCGGAAGCCCATTCCATACAGCCACAACCCTCTGAGTAAAGAAGTTCCCCCTCATGTTACCCCTAAACCTTTGTCCCTCAATTCTGAAGCTATGTCCCCTTGTTGGAATCTTCCCCACTCTC
>NC_135969.1:454150-491408 GCF_053455715.1 Rhinoraja longicauda
TCTCTATGTCTCTATGTCTCTTTGTCTCTCTGTCTCTATGACTATGTCTCTATGTCTTCTATGTCTCTATGTCTCTTGTCTCTCTGTCTCTCTTGTCTCTATGACTATGTCTCTATGTCTCTATTGTCCTCTATGTCTCTATGTCTATGTCCTCTATGTCTCTATGTCTCTATGTCTCTGTCTCTATGACTATGTCTCTATGTCTCTCTGTTCTTCTATGACTATGTCTCTCTGTCTCTATGTCTCTCTGTCTCTATGACTATGTCTCTCTGTTTTTATGCTGTATGACTCTGGGTCCTTGACTGTCACTATATGGCTCTCTTGCTCTATGAATATCTCTCCAAGGCTCCGCGACCACGACTTGATGCTCTATGACTCCATGTCTCCATGTCTCCATGTCTCTATTGTCTCTATGTCCCTATGTGCCTATGACTATGACTCTATGTCTCTATGACTCTATGTCTCTATGTCTCTATGACTATGATCTATGTCTCTATGTCTCTATGTCTCTGTCTCTATGTCTCTATGTCTCTATGTCCTCTATGACTATGTCTCTATGTCTATGTCTCTATGTCTCTATGACTATGTCTCTATGTCTCGATGACTATGTCTCTGTCTCTATGACTATGTCTCTATGTCTCTATGTCTCTATGTCTCTTCTGTCTCTATGCTCTATGTCTCTCTGTCTCTATGACTCTATGTCCTCTATGTCCTCTCTGTCTCTATGACTATGTCTCTATGTCTCTATGTCTCTATGTCTCTCTGTCTCTATGACGTATGTCTCTATGTCTCTATGTCTCTATGTCTCTATGTCTCTATGACTATGTCTCTATGACTCTATGTCTCTATGTCTCTATGACTATGTCTCTATGTCTCTATGTCCTATGTCCCTATGTCTCTATGTCTCTATGTCTCTATGTCCTCTATGACTATGTCTCTATGTCTCTATGTCTCTATGTCTCTCTGTCTCTATGACTATGTCTCTATGTCTCTATGTCTCTATGTCTCTATGACTATGTCTCTATGTCTCTATGTCTCTATGACTCTATGTCTCTATGACTCTATGTCTCTATGTCTCTATGACTCTCTATGTCTCTATGACTATGTCTCTATGTCTCTATGTCTCTATGTCTCTCTGTCTCTATGACTATGTCTCTATGTCTCTAGTCTTGTCTCTATGACTTCTCTATGTCTCTCTGTCTATGTCTCTTCTCTATGACTATGTCTCTATGTCTCTATGTCTCTATGTCTTATGTCTCTATGTCTCTGTCTCTATGACTATTGTCTCTATGTCTCTATGACTATGTCTCTATGTCTCTATGTCTCTATGTCTCTATGTCTCTATGTCTCTCTGTCTCTATGACTATGTCTCTATGTCTCTATGTCTCTATGTCTCTTGTCTCTATGACTATGTCTCTATGTCTCTATGTCTCTATGTCTCTATGACTTGTCTCTATGATCTATGTCTCTATGTCTCTATGTCTCTATGACTATGTCTCTATGTCTCTATGTCTCTATGTCTCTATGACTATGTCTCTATGTCTCTATGTCCTATGTCTCTATGTCTCTATGTCTCTATGTCTCTATGACTATGTCTCTAAGTCTCTATGTCTCTCTGTCTCTATGACTATGTCTCTATGTCTCTATGTCTCTATGTTCTCTATGACTATGTCTCTATGTCTCTATGTCTCTATGTCTCTATGACTAAGTCTCTATGTCTCTATGTCCTCTATGTCTCTCTGTCTCTATGACTATGTCTCTATGTCTCTATGTCTCTATGTCTCTATGTCTCTCTGTCTCTAGACTATGTCCTATGTCTCTATGTCTCTATGTCTATGTCTCTATGTCTTCTATGTCTCTATGACTATGTCTCTATGTCTCTATGTCTCTATGTCTCTCTGTCTCTGACTATGTCTCTATGACTATGTCTCTATGTCTCTATGCTATGTCTCTATGTCTCTATGTCTCTATGTCTCTATGTCTCTATGACTATGTCTTCTATGTCTCTATGTCTCTATGTCTCTCTGTCTCTATGACTATGTCTCTATGTCTCTATGTCTCTATGTCTCTATGTCCTCTCTGTCTCTATGTCACTATGTCTCTATGTCTCTATGTCTCTATGTCTCTATGTCTCTATGTCTCTATGTCTCTATGTCTCTATGACTATGTCTCTATGTCTCTATGTCTCTATGTCTCTATGTCTCTATGTCTCTATGACTATGTCTCTATGTCTCTATGTCTCTATGTCTATGTCTCTATGTCTCTCTGTCTCTATGACTATGTCTCTATGTCTCTATGTCTCTATGTCTCTATGACTATGCTCTATGTCTCTATGTCTCTATGTCTCTATGTCTCTATGTCTCTATGTCTCTATGACTGTCTCTATGTCTCTATGTCTCTATGTCTCTATGTCTCTCTGTCTCTATGACTATGTCTCTATGTCTCTATGTCTCTATGTCTATGTCTCTATGTCTCTATGTCTCTGTCTCTATGACTATGTCTCTATGTCTCTATGTCTCTATGTCTCTATGTCTCTATGACTATGTCTCTATGTCTCTATGTCTCTATGTCTCTATGTCTCTATGTCTCTCTGTCTCTATGACTATGTCTCTATGTCTCTATGTCTCTATGTCTATGTCTCTATGTCTCTATGTCTCTATGTCTCTATGACTATGTCTCTATGTCTCTATGTCTCTCATGTCTCTATGACTATGTCTCTATGTCTCTATGTCTCTATGACTATGTCTCTATGTCTCTATGACTATGTCTCTATGTCTCTATGTCTCTATGTCTCTATGTCTCTATGACTATGTCTCTATGACTCTATGTCTCTATGTCTCTATGTCTCTATGTCTCTCTGTCTCTATGACTATGTCCTCTATGTCTCTATGTCTCTATGTCTCTATGTCTCCGTCTCTATGACTATGTCTCTATGTCTCTATGTCTCTCTGTCTCTATGACTATGTCTCTATGTCTCTAGTCTCTATGCTTCTGCTATGTCTCTATGACTATGTCTCTATGTCTCATGACTATGTCTCTATGTCTCTATGACTCTATGTCTCTCTGTCTCTATGACTATGTCTCTATGTCTCTATGTCTCTATGTCTCTATGTCTCTCTGTCTCTATGACTATGTCTCTATGTCTCTATGTCTCTATGTCTCTATGTCTCTATGTCTCTCTGTCTCATGACTATGTCTCTATGTCTCTATGTCTCTATGACTATGTCTCTATGTCTCTATGCTCTATGTCTCTATGTCTCTATGACTATGTCTCTATGTCTCTATGACTATGTCTCTATGTCTCTATGTCTTATGTCTCTATGACTATGTCTCTATGTCTCTATGTCTCTATGACTCTATGTCTCTTGTCTCTATGTCCTATGTCTCTATGTCTCTATGACTATGTCTCTATGTCTCTATGACTATGTCTCTATGTCTCTATGTCTCTATGACTATGTCTCTATGTCTCTATGTCTCTATGTCTCTATGTCTCTATGTCTCTATGTCTCTATGACTATGTCTCTATGTCTCTATGTCTCTATGACTATGTCTCTATGTTGTCTCTATGTCTCTATGTCTCTTGTCTCTATGTCTCTATGACTATGTCTCTATGACTATGTCTCTATGTCTCTATGTCTCTATGACTATGTCTCTATGTCTCTATGTCTCTATGTCTCTATGTCTCTATGACTATGTCTCTATGTCTATGTCTCTATGACTATGTCTCTATGTCTCTATGTCTCTATGTCTCTATGACTATGTCTCTATGACTATGTCTCTATGTCTAGTCTCTATGTCTCTATGTCTCTATGTCTCTTATGACTATGTCTCTATGTCTCTATGTCTCTATGACTCTATGTCTCTATGTCTCTATGTCCTTACTATTCTCTATGACTATGTCTCTATGTCTCTATGTCCTCTATGACTCTATGTCTCTATGTCTCTATGACTATGTCTCTATGACTATGTCTCTATGTCTCTATGACTCTATGTCTCTATGTCTCTATGTCTCTATGTCTCTATGTCTCTATGTCTCTATGACTCTATGTCTCTATGTCTCTCTATGTCTCTATGACTATGTCTCTATGACTATGTCTCTATGTCTCTATGTCTCTATGACTCTATGTCTCTATGACTCTATGTCTCTATGTCTCTATGACTATGTCTCTATGTCTCTATGACTATGTCTCTATGTCTCTATGTCTCTATGACTATGTCTCTATGACTCTATGACTCTATGTCTCTATGTCTCTATGTCTCTATGTCTCTATGTCTCTATGACTATGTCTCTATGTCTCTATGTCTCTATGACTATGTCTCTATGTCTCTATGACCTATGTCTCTATGTCTCTATGACTATGTCTCTATGTCTCTATGTCTCTATGACTATGTCTCTATGTCTCTATGTCTCTATGACTCTATGTCTCTATGTCTCTATGTCTCTATGTCTCTATGTCTCTATGACTATTCTCTATGTCTCTATGACTCTATGTCTCTATGTCTCTATGACTATGTCTCTATGACTATGTCTCTATGTCTCTATGACTATGTCTCTATGTCTCTATGTCTCTATGTCTCTATGTCTCTATGTCTCTATGTCTCTCTGTCTCTCTGTCTCTATGACTCTATGTCTCTATGCCTCTATGTCTCTATGTCTCTATGACTATGTCTCTATGACTATGTCTCTATGTCTCTATGACTATGTCTCTATGTCTCTATGACTATGTCTCTATGTCTCTATGTCTCTCTGTCTCTATGACTATGTCTCTATGTCTCTATGTCTCTATGACTATGTCTCTATGTCTCTATGACTCTATGTCTCTATGTCTATGTCTCTATGTCTCTATGTCTCTATGTCTCTATGACTCTATGTCTCTATGTCTCTATGACTATGTCTCTATGTCTCTATGTCTCTATGTCTCTATGACTATGTCTCTATGACTATGTCTCTATGTCTCTATGTCTCTATGTCTCTATGTCTCTATGACTATGTCTCTATGACTATGTCTCTATGACTCTATGTCTCTATGTCTCTATGTCTCTATGTCTCTATGTCTCTATGACTATGTCTCTATGACTATGTCTATATGTCTCTATGTCTCTATGTCTCTATGTCTCTATGTCTCTATGTCTCTATGACTCTATGTCTCTATGTCTCTATGACTATGTCTCTATGACTATGTCTCTATGTCTCTATGTCTCTATGACTCTATGTCTCTATGACTCTATGTCTCTATGTCTCTATGTCTCTATGACTATGTCTCTATGTCTCTATGACTATGTCTCTATGTCTCTATGTCTCTATGACTATGTCTCTATGACTCTATGACTCTATGTCTCTATGTCTCTATGTCTCTATGTCTCTATGTCTCTATGACTATGTCTCTATGTCTCTATGTCTCTATGTCTCTATGTCTCTATGTCTCTATGACTATGTCTCTATGTCTCTATGTCTCTATGTCTCTATGTCTCTCTGTCTCTATGACTATGTCTCTATGTCTCTATGTCTCTATGTCTCTATGTCTCTCTGTCTCTATGACTATGTCTCTATGTCTCTCTGTCTCTATGACTATGTCTCTATGTCTCTATGTCTCTATGACTATGTCTCTATGTCTCTATGACTATGTCTCTATGACTATGTCTCTATGTCTCTATGTCTCTATGTCTCTATGTCTCTATGTCTCTATGTCTTCTGTCTCTATGACTATGTCTCTATGTCTCTATGTCTCTATGTCTCTATGTCTCTATGTCTCTCTGTCTCTATGACTATGTCTCTATGTCTCTATGTCTCTATGTCTCTATGTCTCTATGTCTCTATGTCTCTATGTCTCTCTGTCTCTATGACTATGTCTCTATGTCTCTATGTCTCTATGACTATGTCTCTATGTCTCTATGTCTCTATGACTATGTCTCTATGTCTCTATGTCTCTATGTCTCTATGTCTCTCTGTCTCCATGACTATGTCTCTATGTCTCTATGTCTCTATGACTATGTCTCTATGTCTCTATGACTATGTCTCTATGACTATGTCTCTATGTCTCTATGTCTCTATGACTCTATGTCTCTATGTCTCTATGTCTCTATGTCTCTATGTCTCTATGACTATGTCTCTATGTCTCTATGACTATGTCTCTATGTCTCTATGTCTCGATGACTATGTCTCTATGACTCTATGACTCTATGTCTCTATGTCTCTATGTCTCTATGTCTCTATGACTATGTCTCTATGTCTCTATGTCTCTATGACTATGTCTCTATGTCTCTATGTCTCTATGTCTCTATGACTCTATGTCTCTATGTCTCTATGACTATGTCTCTATGACTATGTCTCTATGTCTCTATGTCTCTATGACTATGTCTCTATGTCTCTATGTCTCTATGTCTCTATGTCTCTATGTCTCTCTGTCTCTATGACTATGTCTCTATGACTATGTCTCTATGACTATGTCTCTATGTCTCTATGACTATGTCTCTATGACTATGTCTCTATGTCTCTATGTCTCTATGTCTCTATGTCTTTATGACTATGTCTCTATGACTCTATGTCTCTATGACTCTATGTCTCTATGTCTCTATGTCTCTATGACTATGTCTCTATGACTATGTCTCTATGTCTCTATGTCTCTATGACTCTATGTCTCTATGTCTCTATGACTATGTCTCTATGACTATGTCTCTATGTCTCTATGACTCTATGTCTCTATGTCTCTATGTCTCTATGTCTCTATGTCTCTATGTCTCTATGTCTCTATGTCTCTATGACTCTATGTCTCTATGTCTCTATGACTATGTCTCTATGACTATGTCTCTATGTCTCTATGTCTCTATGACTCTATGTCTCTATGACTCTATGTCTCTATGTCTCTATGTCTCTATGACTATGTCTCTATGTCTCTATGACTATGTCTCTATGTCTCTATGTCTCTATGACTATGTCTCTATGACTCTATGACTCTATGTCTCTATGTCTCTATGTCTCTATGTCTCTATGACTATGTCTCTATGTCTCTATGACTATGTCTCTATGTCTCTATGACTCTATGTCTCTATGTCTCTATGACTATGTCTCTATGTCTCTTTGTCTCTATGACTATGTCTCTATGTCTCTATGTCTCTATGACTCTATGTCTCTATGTCTCTATGTCTCTATGTCTCTATGTCTCTATGTCTCTATGACTATATCTCTATGTCTCTATGACTCTATGTCTCTATGTCTCTATGACTATGTCTCTATGACTATGTCTCTTTGTCTCTATGACTATGTCTCTATGTCTCTATGTCTCTATGTCTCTATGTCTCTATGTCTCTCTGTCTCTATGACTCTATGTCTCTATGCCTCTATGTCTCTATGTCTCTATGACTATGTCTCTATGACTATGTCTCTATGTCTCTATGACTATGTCTCTATGTCTCTATGACTATGTCTCTATGTCTCTATGTCTCTCTGTCTCTATGACTATGTCTCTATGTCTCTATGTCTCTATGTCTCTATGACTATGTCTCTATGTCTCTATGACTCTATGTCTCTATGTCTCTATGGCTATGTCTCTATGTCTCTATGTCTCTATGTCTCTATGACTCTATGTCTCTATGTCTCTATGACTATGTCTCTATGTCTCTATGTCTCTATGTCTCTATGACTATGTCTCTATGACTATGTCTCTATGTCTCTATGTCTCTATGTCTCTATGTCTCTATGACTATGTCTCTATGACTATGTCTCTATGACTCTATGTCTCTATGTCTCTATGTCTCTATGTCTCTATGTCTCTATGACTATGTCTCTATGACTATGTCTATATGTCTCTATGTCTCTATGTCTCTATGTCTCTATGTCTCTATGTCTCTATGACTCTATGTCTCTATGTCTCTATGACTATGTCTCTATGACTATGTCTCTATGTCTCTATGTCTCTATGTCTCTATGACTCTATGTCTCTATGTCTCTATGTCTCTATGACTATGTCTCTATGTCTCTATGACTATGTCTCTATGTCTCTATGTCTCTATGACTATGTCTCTATGACTCTATGACTCTATGTCTCTATGTCTCTATGTCTCTATGTCTCTATGACTATGTCTCTATGTCTCTATGTCTCTATGACTATGTCTCTATGTCTCTATGACTCTATGTCTCTATGTCTCTATGACTATGTCTCTATGTCTCTTTGTCTCTATGACTATGTCTCTATGTCTCTATGTCTCTATGACTCTATGTCTCTATGTCTCTATGTCTCTATGTCTCTATGTCTCTATGACTATATCTCTATGTCTCTATGACTCTATGTCTCTATGTCTCTATGACTATGTCTCTATGACTATGTCTCTTTGTCTCTATGACTATGTCTCTATGTCTCTATGTCTCTATGTCTCTATGTCTCTATGTCTCTATGTCTCTCTGTCTCTATGACTCTATGTCTCTATGCCTCTATGTCTCTATGACTATGTCTCTATGACTATGTCTCTATGTCTCTATGACTATGTCTCTATGTCTCTATGACTATGTCTCTATGTCTCTATGTCTCTCTGTCTCTATGACTATGTCTCTATGTCTCTATGTCTCTATGTCTCTATGACTATGTCTCTATGTCTCTATGACTCTATGTCTCTATGTCTCTATGGCTATGTCTCTATGTCTCTATGTCTCTATGTCTCTATGACTCTATGTCTCTATGTCTCTATGACTATGTCTCTATGTCTCTATGTCTCTATGTCTCTATGACTATGTCTCTATGACTATGTCTCTATGTCTCTATGTCTCTATGTCTCTATGTCTCTATGACTATGTCTCTATGACTATGTCTCTATGACTCTATGTCTCTATGTCTCTATGTCTCTATGTCTCTATGACTATGTCTCTATGACTATGTCTATATGTCTCTATGTCTCTATGACTCTATGTCTCTATGTCTCTATGACTATGTCTCTATGACTATGTCTCTATGTCTCTATGACTATGTCTCTATGTCTCTATGTCTCTATGACTCTATGTCTCTATGTCTCTATGACTATGTCTCTATGACTATGTCTCTATGTCTCTATGTCTCTATGACTATGTCTCTATGTCTCTATGACTCTGTGTCTCTGTCTCTATGTCTCTATGTCTCTATGTCTCTATGTCTCTATGACTATGTCTCTATGTCTCTATGTCTCTATGACTATGTCTCTATGACTCTATGTCTCTATGTCTCTATGACTATGTCTCTATGTCTCTATGTCTCTATGTCTCTATGACTATGTCTCTATGTCTCTATGTCTCTATGTCTCTATGACTATGTCTCTATGTCTCTATGTCTCTATGTCTCTATGTCTCTATGACTATGTCTCTATGTCTCTATGTCTCAATGTCTCTATGTCTCTATGACTATGTCTCTATGTCTCTATGACTATGTCTCTATGTCTCTATGTCTCTATGACTATGTCTCTATGACTCTATGACTCTATGTCTCTATGTCTCTATGTCTCTATGTCTCTATGTCTCTATGACTATGTCTCTATGTCTCTATGTCTCTATGACTATGTCTCTATGTCTCTATGACTCTATGTCTCTATGTCTCTATGACTATGTCTCTATGTCTCTTTGTCTCTATGACTATGTCTCTGTGTCTCTATGTCTCTATGTCTCTCTGACTATGTCTCTATGTCTCTATGTCTCTATGTCTCTCTGTCTCTATGACTCTATGTCTCTATGTCTCTATGTCTCTATGTCTCTTTGTCTCTCTGTCTCTATGACTATGTCTCTATGTCTCTATGTCTCTATGTCTCTATGTCTCTCTGTCTCTCTGTCTCTATGACTATGTCTCTATGTCTCTATGTCTCTATGTCTCTATGACTATGTCTCTATGTCTCTATGTCTCTATGTCTCTATGTCTCTATGACTATGTCTCTATGACTATGTCTATATGTCTCTATGTCTCTATGACTCTATGTCTCTATGTCTCTATGACTATGTCTCTATGACTATGTCTCTATGTCTCTATGTCTCTATGACTATGTCTCTATGTCTCTATGTCTCTATGACTCTATGTCTCTATGTCTCTATGACTATGTCTCTATGACTATGTCTCTATGTCTCTATGTCTCTATGACTATGTCTCTATGTCTCTATGACTCTGTGTCTCTATGTCTCTATGTCTCTATGTCTCTATGTCTCTATGTCTCTATGACTATGTCTCTATGTCTCTATGTCTCTATGACTATGTCTCTATGACTCTATGTCTCTATGTCTCTATGACTATGTCTCTATGTCTCTATGTCTCTATGTCTCTATGACTATGTCTCTATGTCTCTATGTCTCTATGTCTCTATGACTATGTCTCTATGTCTCTATGTCTCTATGTCTCTATGTCTCTATGACTATGTCTCTATGTCTCTATGTCTCAATGTCTCTATGTCTCTATGACTATGTCTCTATGTCTCTATGACTATGTCTCTATGTCTCTATGTCTCTATGACTATGTCTCTATGACTCTATGACTCTATGTCTCTATGTCTCTATGTCTCTATGTCTCTATGTCTCTATGACTATGTCTCTATGTCTCTATGTCTCTATGACTATGTCTCTATGTCTCTATGACTCTATGTCTCTATGTCTCTATGACTATGTCTCTATGTCTCTTTGTCTCTATGACTATGTCTCTATGTCTCTATGTCTCTATGTCTCTCTGACTATGTCTCTATGTCTCTATGTCTCTATGTCTCTATGTCTCTCTGTCTCTATGACTCTATGTCTCTATGTCTCTATGTCTCTTTGTCTCTCTGTCTCTATGACTATGTCTCTATGTCTCTATGTCTCTATGTCTCTATGTCTCTCTGTCTCTCTGTCTCTATGACTATGTCTCTATGTCTCTATGTCTCTATGTCTCTATGACTATGTCTCTATGTCTCTATGTCTCTATGTCTCTATGTCTCTGTCTCTATGACTATGTCTCTATGTCTCTCTGTCTCTATGACTATGTCTCTCTGTCTCTCTGACTATGTCTCTATGTCTCTATGTCTCTATGTCTCTATGTCTCTATGACTATGTCTCTATGTCTCTATGACTCTATGTCTCTATGTCTCTATGACTATGTCTCTATGTCTCTATGTCTCTATGACTATGTCTCTATGTCTCTATGACTCTATGTCTCTATGTCTCTATGACTATGTCTCTATGTCTCTTTGTCTCTATGACTATGTCTCTATGTCTCTATGTCTCTATGACTCTATGTCTCTATGTCTCTATGTCTCTATGTCTCTATGTCTCTATGTCTCTATGTCTCTATGACTATATCTCTATGTCTCTATGACTCTATGTCTCTATGTCTCTATGACTATGTCTCTATGACTATGTCTCTTTGTCTCTATGACTATGTCTCTATGTCTCTATGTCTCTATGTCTCTATGTCTCTATGTCTCTCTGTCTCTATGACTCTATGTCTCTATGCCTCTATGTCTCTATGTCTCTATGACTATGTCTCTATGACTATGTCTCTATGTCTCTATGACTATGTCTCTATGTCTCTATGACTATGTCTCTATGTCTCTATGTCTCTCTGTCTCTATGACTATGTCTCTATGTCTCTATGTCTCTATGTCTCTATGACTATGTCTCTATGTCTCTATGACTCTATGTCTCTATGTCTCTATGGCTATGTCTCTATGTCTCTATGTCTCTATGTCTCTATGACTCTATGTCTCTATGTCTCTATGACTATGTCTCTATGACTATGTCTCTATGACTCTATGTCTCTATGTCTCTATGTCTCTATGTCTCTATGTCTCTATGTCTCTATGTCTCTATGACTATGTCTCTATGACTATGTCTATATGTCTCTATGTCTCTATGACTCTATGTCTCTATGTCTCTATGACTATGTCTCTATGACTATGTCTCTATGTCTCTATGTCTCTATGACTATGTCTCTATGTCTCTATGTCTCTATGACTCTATGTCTCTATGTCTCTATGACTATGTCTCTATGACTATGTCTCTATGTCTCTATGTCTCTATGACTATGTCTCTGTGTCTCTATGACTCTGTGTCTCTATGTCTCTATGTCTCTATGTCTCTATGTCTCTATGTCTCTATGACTATGTCTCTATGTCTCTATGTCTCTATGTCTCTATGTCTCTATGACTATGTCTCTATGTCTCTATGTCTCAATGTCTCTATGTCTCTATGACTATGTCTCTATGTCTCTATGTCTCTCTGTCTCTATGACTATGTCTCTATGTCTCTATGTCTCTATGTCTCTATGTCTCTATGTCTCTCTGACTATGTCTCTATGTCTCTATGTCTCTATGTCTCTCTGTCTCTATGACTCTATGTCTCTATGTCTCTATGTCTCTATGTCTCTTTGTCTCTCTGTCTCTATGACTATGTCTCTATGTCTCTATGTCTCTATGTCTCTATGTCTCTCTGTCTCTCTGTCTCTATGACTATGTCTCTATGTCTCTATGTCTCTATGTCTCTATGACTATGTCTCTATGTCTCTATGTCTCTATGTCTCTATGTCTCTGTCTCTATGACTATGTCTCTATGTCTCTCTGTCTCTATGACTATGTCTCTCTGTCTCTATGTCTCTCTGTCTCTATGACTATGTCTCTCTGTTTTTATGCTGTATGACTCTGGGTCCATGACTGTCACTATATGGCTCTCTTGCTCTATGAATATCTCTCCAAGGCTCCGCGACCACGACTTGATGGCTCTATGACTCCATGTCTCCATGTCTCCATGTCTCTATGTCTCTATGTCCCTATGTGCCTATGACTATGACTCTATGTCTCTATGACTCTATGTCTCTATGTCTCTATGACTATGACTATGTCTCTATGTCTCTATGTCTCTGTCTCTATGTCTCTATGTCTCTATGTCTCTATGACTATGACTCTATGACTCTATGTCTCTATGTCTCTATGTCTCTATGACTATGTCTCTATGTCTATGTCTCTATGTCTCTATGTCTCTATGTCTCTATGACTATGTCTCTATGTCTATGTCTCTATGTCTCTCTGTCTCTATGTCTCTCTGTCTCTATGACTATGTCTCTATGTCTCGATGACTCTATGTCTCTCTGTCTCTATGACTATGTCTCTATGTCTCTATGTCTCTATGTCTCTCTGTCTCAATGCTCTATGTCTCTCTGTCTCTATGACTCTATGTCTCTATGTCTCTATGTCTCTATGTCTCTATGTCTCTCTGTCTCTATGACTATGTCTCTATGTCTCTATGTCTCTATGTCTCTCTGTCTCTATGACTATGTCTCTATGTCTCTATGTCTCTATGACTATGTCTCTATGACTCTATGTCTCTATGTCTCTATGACTATGTCTCTATGTCTCTATGTCTCTATGTCCCTATGTCCCTATGTCTCTATGTCTCTATGACTATGTCTCTATGTCTCTATGTCTCTATGTCTCTCTGACTCTATGACTATGTCTCTATGTCTCTATGTCTCTATGTCTCTATGTCTCTATGTCTCTATGTCTCTATGTCTCTATGTCTCTATGACTATGTCTCTATGACTCTATGTCTCTATGTCTCTATGACTATGTCTCTATGTCTCTATGACTCTATGTCTCTATGTCTCTATGTCTCTATGTCTCTCTGTCTCTATGACTATGTCTCTATGTCTCTATGTCTCTGTCTCTATGACTATGTCTCTATGTCTCTATGTCTCTATGTCTCTCTGTCTCTATGACTATGTCTCTATGTCTCTATGTCTCTATGTCTCTATGTCTCTATGACTATGTCTCTATGTCCCTATGTCTCTATGTCTCTATGTCTCTATGTCTCTATGACTATGTCTCTATGTCTCTATGTCTCTATGTCTCTCTGTCTCTATGACTATGTCTCTATGTCTCTATGTCTCTATGTCTCTATGTCTCTATGACTATGTCTCTATGTATCTATGTCTCTATGTCTCTATGTCTCTATGACTATGTCTCTATGACTCTATGTCTCTATGTCTCTATGACTATGTCTCTATGTCTCTATGTCCCTATGTCTCTATGTCTCTATGTCTCTATGTCTCTATGACTATGTCTCTATGTCTCTATGTCTCTCTGTCTCTATGACTATGTCTCTATGTCTCTATGTCTCTATGTCTCTATGACTATGTCTCTATGTCTCTATGTCTCTATGTCTCTATGACTATGTCTCTATGTCTCTATGTCTCTATGTCTCTATGTCTCTATGTCTCTATGTCTCTCTGTCTCTATGACTATGTCTCTATGTCTCTATGTCTCTATGTCTCTATGTCTCTATGTCTCTATGTCTTTCTGTCTCTATGACTATGTCTCTATGTCTCTATGTCTTTATGTCTCTATGTCTCTATGTCTCTCTGTCTCTATGACTATGTCTCTATGTCTCTATGTCTCTATGTCTCTATGTCTCTATGTCTCTATGTCTCTCTGTCTCTATGACTATGTCTCTATGTCTCTATGTCTCTATGACTATGTCTCTATGTCTCTATGTCTCTATGTCTCTATGACTATGTCTCTATGTCTCTATGTCTCTATGTCTCTCTGTCTCCATGACTATGTCTCTATGTCTCTATGTCTCTATGACTATGTCTCTATGTCTCTATGACTATGTCTCTATGTCTCTATGTCTCTATGTCTCTATGACTATGTCTCTATGTCTCTATGTCTCTATGTCTCTATGTCTCTCTGTCTCTATGACTATGTCTCTATGTCTCTATGTCTCTATGTCTCTATGTCTCTATGTCTCTCTGTCTCTCTGTCTCTATGACTATGTCTCTATGTCTCTATGTCTCTATGTCTCTATGACTCTATGTCTCTATGTCTCTATGACTATGTCTCTATGTCTCTATGTCTCTATGACTCTATGTCTCTATGTCTCTATGACTATGTCTCTATGTCTCTATGTCCCTATGTCTCTATGTCTCTATGTCTCTATGACTATGTCTCTATGTCTCTATGTCTCTATGTCTCTCTGTCTCTATGACTATGTCTCTATGTCTCTATGTCTCTATGTCTCTATGTCTCTATGTCTCTATGACTATGTCTCTATGTCTCTATGTCTCTATGTCTCTATGACTATGTCTCTATGTCTCTATGTCTCTATGTCTCTATGTCTCTATGTCTCTCTGTCTCTCTGTCTCTATGACTATGTCTCTATGTCTCTATGTCTCTATGTCTCTATGTCTCTATGTCTCTATGTCTCTCTGTCTCTATGACTATGTCTCTATGTCTCTATGTCTCTATGTCTCTATGTCTCTATGTCTTTCTGTCTCTATGACTATGTCTCTATGTCTCTATGTCTCTATGTCTCTATGTCTCTCTGTCTCTATGACTATGTCTCTATGTCTCTATGTCTCTATGTCTCTATGTCTCTCTGTCTCTATGACTATGTCTCTATGTCTCTATGTCTCTATGACTATGTCTCTATGTCTCTATGTCTCTATGACTATGTCTCTATGTCTCTGTCTCCATGACTATGTCTCTATGTCTCTATGTCTCTATGACTATGTCTCTATGTCTCTATGACTATGTCTCTATGTCTCTATGTCTCTATGTCTCTATGTCTCTATGTCTCTATGACTATGTCTCTATGTCTCTATGTCTCTATGTCTCTATGTCTCTCTGTCTCTATGACTATGTCTCTATGTCTCTATGTCTCTATGTCTCTATGTCTCTCTGTCTCTATGACTATGTCTCTATGTCTCTCTGTCTCCATGACTATGTCTCTATGTCTCTATGTCTCTATGACTATGTCTCTATGTCTCTATGACTATGTCTCTATGACTATGTCTCTATGTCTCTATGTCTCTATGTCTCTATGTCTCTATGTCTTTCTGTCTCTATGACTATGTCTCTATGTCTCTATGTCTCTATGTCTCTATGTCTCTATGTCTCTCTGTCTCTATGACTATGTCTCTATGTCTCTATGTCTCTATGTCTCTATGTCTCTATGTCTCTATGTCTCTCTGTCTCTCTGTCTCTCTGTCTCTATGACTATGTCTCTATGTCTCTATGTCTCTATGACTATGTCTCTATGTCTCTATGTCTCTATGTCTCTATGACTATGTCTCTATGTCTCTATGTCTCTATGACTATGTCTCTATGTCTCTATGACTATGTCTCTATGACTATGTCTCTATGTCTCTATGTCTCTATGTCTCTATGTCTCTATGTCTCTATGTCTCTATGACTATGTCTCTATGTCTCTATGACTATGTCTCTATGTCTCTATGTCTCGATGACTATGTCTCTATGACTCTATGTCTCTATGTCTCTATGTCTCTATGACTATGTCTCTATGTCTCTATGTCTCTATGACTATGTCTCTATGTCTCTATGTCTCTATGTCTCTATGACTCTATGTCTCTATGTCTCTATGACTATGTCTCTATGACTATGTCTCTATGTCTCTATGTCTCTATGACTATGTCTCTATGTCTCTATGTCTCTATGTCTCTATGTCTCTATGTCTCTCTGTCTCTATGACTATGTCTCTATGACTATGTCTCTATGACTATCTCTATGTCTCTATGTCTCTATGTCTCTATGACTATGTCTCTATGACTATGTCTCTATGTCTCTATGTCTCTATGTCTCTATGTCTTTATGACTATGTCTCTATGACTCTATGTCTCTATGACTCTATGTCTCTATGTCTCTATGTCTCTATGTCTCTATGTCTCTATGGCTATGTCTCTATGACTATGTCTCTATGTCTCTATGACTCTATGTCTCTATGTCTCTATGACTATGTCTCTATGACTATGTCTCTATGACTCTATGTCTCTATGTCTCTATGTCTCTATGTCTCTATGTCTCTATGTCTCTATGTCTCTATGTCTCTATGTCTCTATGACTCTATGTCTCTATGTCTCTATGACTATGTCTCTATGACTATGTCTCTATGTCTCTATGTCTCTATGACTCTATGTCTCTCTGACTCTATGTCTCTATGTCTCTATGTCTCTATGTCTCTAAGACTATGTCTCTATGTCTCTATGACTATGTCTCTATGTCTCTATGTCTCTATGACTATGTCTCTATGACTCTATGACTCTATGTCTCTATGTCTCTATGTCTCTATGTCTCTATGTCTCTATGACTATGTCTCTATGTCTCTATGTCTCTATGACTATGTCTCTATGTCTCTATGACTCTATGTCTCTATGTCTCTATGACTATGTCTCTATGTCTCTTTGTCTCTATGACTATGTCTCTATGTCTCTATGTCTCTATGACTCTATGTCTCTATGTCTCTATGTCTCTATGTCTCTATGTCTCTATGACTATATCTCTATGTCTCTATGACTCTATGTCTCTATGTCTCTATGACTATGTCTCTATGACTATGTCTCTTTGTCTCTATGACTATGTCTCTATGTCTCTATGTCTCTATGTCTCTATGTCTCTATGTCTCTATGTCTCTCTGTCTCTATGACTCTATGTCTCTATGCCTCTATGTCTCTATGTCTCTATGACTATGTCTCTATGACTATGTCTCTATGTCTCTATGACTATGTCTCTATGTCTCTATGACTATGTCTCTATGTCTCTATGTCTCTCTGTCTCTATGACTATGTCTCTATGTCTCTATGTCTCTATGTCTCTATGACTATGTCTCTATGTCTCTATGACTCTATGTCTCTATGTCTCTATGGCTATGTCTCTATGTCTCTATGTCTCTATGTCTCTATGACTCTATGTCTCTATGTCTCTATGACTATGTCTCTATGTCTCTATGTCTATATGTCTCTATGTCTCTATGACTCTATGTCTCTATGTCTCTATGACTATGTCTCTATGACTATGTCTCTATGTCTCTATGTCTCTATGACTATGTCTCTATGTCTCTATGTCTCTATGACTCTATGTCTCTATGTCTCTATGACTATGTCTCTATGACTATGTCTCTATGTCTCTATGTCTCTATGACTATGTCTCTATGTCTCTATGACTCTGTGTCTCTATGTCTCTATGTCTCTATGTCTCTATGTCTCTATGACTATGTCTCTATGTCTCTATGTCTCTATGACTATGTCTCTATGACTCTATGTCTCTATGTCTCTATGACTATGTCTCTGTCTCTATGTCTCTATGTCTCTATGACTATGTCTCTATGTCTCTATGTCTCTATGACTATGTCTCTATGTCTCTATGTCTCTATGACTCTATGTCTCTATGTCTCTATGACTATGTCTCTATGTCTCTATGTCTCTATGTCTCTATGACTATGTCTCTATGACTATGTCTCTATGTCTCTATGTCTCTATGTCTCTATGTCTCTATGACTATGTCTCTATGACTCTATGACTCTATGTCTCTATGACTCTATGTCTCTATGTCTCTATGTCTCTATGACTATGTCTCTATGACTATGTCTATATGTCTCTATGTCTCTATGACTCTATGTCTCTATGTCTCTATGACTATGTCTCTATGACTATGTCTCTATGTCTCTATGTCTCTATGACTATGTCTCTATGACTCTATGTCTCTATGTCTCTATGACTATGTCTCTATGACTATGTCTCTATGTCTCTATGTCTCTATGACTATGTCTCTATGTCTCTATGACTCTGTGTCTCTATGTCTCTATGTCTCTATGTCTCTATGTCTCTATGACTATGTCTCTATGTCTCTATGTCTCTATGACTATGTCTCTATGACTCTATGTCTCTATGTCTCTATGACTATGTCTCTATGTCTCTATGTCTCTATGTCTCTATGACTATGTCTCTATGTCTCTATGTCTCTATGACTATGTCTCTATGTCTCTATGTCTCTATGACTATGTCTCTATGACTCTATGACTATGTCTCTATGACTCTATGTCTCTATGTCTCTATGACTATGTCTCTATGACTCTATGTCTCTATGTCTCCATGACTATGTCTCTATGTCTCTATGTCTCTATGTCTCTATGACTATGTCTCTATGTCTCTATGTCTCTATGTCTCTATGTCTCTATGTCTCTATGACTATGTCTCTATGACTCTATGTCTCTATGTCTCTATGACTATGTCTCTATGTCTCTATGTCTCTATGACTATGTCTCTATGTCTCTATGTCTCTATGTCTCTATGTCTCTATGACTATGTCTCTATGTCTCTATGTCTCTATGACTATGTCTCTATGTCTCTATGTCTCTATGTCTCTATGACTATGTCTCTATGTCTCTATGTCTCTATGTCTCTATGTCTCTATGACTATGTCTCTATGTCTCTATGTCTCTATGTCTCTATGTCTCTATGTCTCCATGACTATGTCTCTATGTCTCTATGACTATGTCTCTATGTCTCTATGTCTCTATCACTATGTCTCTATGACTCTATGACTATGTCTCTATGACTCTATGTCTCTATGTCTCTATGACTATGTCTCTATGACTATGTCTCTATGTCTCTATGTCTCTATGTCTCTATGACTCTATGTCTCTATGTCTCTATGACTATGTCTCTATGTCTCTATGTCTCTATGTCTCTATGACTATGTCTCTATGACTATGTCTCTATGTCTCTATGTCTCTATGTCTCTATGTCTCTATGACTATGTCTCTATGACTCTATGACTCTATGTCTCTATGACTCTATGTCTCTATGTCTCTATGTCTCTATGACTATGTCTCTATGACTATGTCTATATGTCTCTATGTCTCTATGACTCTATGTCTCTATGTCTCTATGACTATGTCTCTATGACTATGTCTCTATGTCTCTATGTCTCTATGACTATGTCTCTATGTCTCTATGACTCTATGTCTCTATGTCTCTATGACTATGTCTCTATGACTATGTCTCTATGTCTCTATGTCTCTATGACTATGTCTCTATGTCTCTATGACTCTGTGTCTCTATGTCTCTATGTCTCTATGTCTCTATGTCTCTATGACTATGTCTCTATGTCTCTATGTCTCTATGACTATGTCTCTATGACTCTATGTCTCTATGTCTCTATGACTATGTCTCTATGTCTCTATGTCTCTATGTCTCTATGACTATGTCTCTATGTCTCTATGTCTCTATGACTATGTCTCTATGTCTCTATGTCTCTATGACTATGTCTCTATGACTCTATGACTATGTCTCTATGACTCTATGTCTCTATGTCTCTATGACTATGTCTCTATGACTCTATGTCTCTATGTCTCCATGACTATGTCTCTATGTCTCTATGTCTCTATGTCTCTATGACTATGTCTCTATGTCTCTATGTCTCTATGTCTCTATGTCTCTATGTCTCTATGTCTCTATGACTATGTCTCTATGACTCTATGTCTCTATGTCTCTATGACTATGTCTCTATGTCTCTATGTCTCTATGACTATGTCTCTATGTCTCTATGTCTCTATGTCTCTATGTCTCTATGACTATGTCTCTATGTCTCTATGTCTCTATGACTATGTCTCTATGTCTCTATGTCTCTATGTCTCTATGACTATGTCTCTATGTCTCTATGTCTCTATGTCTCTATGTCTCTATGTCTCTATGACTATGTCTCTATGTCTCTATGTCTCTATGTCTCTATGTCTCCATGACTATGTCTCTATGTCTCTATGACTATGTCTCTATGTCTCTATGTCTCTATCACTATGTCTCTATGACTCTATGACTATGTCTCTATGACTCTATGTCTCTATGTCTCTATGACTATGTCTCTATGACTCTATGTCTCTATGTCTCTATGACTCTGTCTCTATGTCTCTATGTCTCTATGACTATGTCTCTATGTCTCTCTGTCTCTATGACTATGTCTCTATGTCTCTATGTCTCTATGTCTCTATGTCTCTATGTCTCTCTGACTATGTCTCTATGTCTCTATGTCTCTATGTCTCTATGACTATGTCTCTATGTCTCTATGTCTCTATGTCTCTATGACTATGTCTCTATGTCTCTATTTCTCTATGACTATGTCTCTATGACTATGTCTCTATGTCTCTATGTCTCTATGTCTCTATGTCTCTATGACTATGACTATGTCTCTATGTCTCTATGTCTCTATGTCTCTATGACTATGTCTCTATGTCTCTATGACTATGTCTCTATGTCTCTATGACTATGTCTCTATGTCTCTATGTCTCTATGTCTCTATGTCTCTATGTCTCTGTCTCTGTGTCTCTATGTCTCTATGTCTCTATGTCTCTATGTCTCTATGACTATGTCTCTATGTCTCTATGTCTCTATGACTATGTCTCTATGTCTCTATGACTCTATGTCTCTATGTCTCTATGACTATGTCTCTATGACTATGTCTCTATGTCTCTTTGTCTCTATGACTATGTCTCTATGTCTCTATGTCTCTATGACTCTATGTCTCTATGTCTCTATGTCTCTATGTCTCTATGACTATGTCTCTATGTCTCTATGACTCTATGTCTCTATGTCTCTATGACTATGTCTCTATGACTATGTCTCTATGTCTCTTTGTCTCTATGACTATGTCTCTATGTCTCTATGTCTCTATGTCTCTATGTCTCTATGTCTCTATGTCTCTCTGTCTCTATGACTCTATGTCTCTATGTCTCTATGTCTCTATGTCTCTATGTCTCTATGACTATGTCTCTATGACTATGTCTCTATGTCTCTATGACTATGTCTCTATGTCTCTATGACTATGTCTCTATGTCTCTATGTCTCTATGTCTCTATGACTATGTCTCTATGTCTCTATGACTCTATGTCTCTATGTCTCTATGACTATGTCTCTATGTCTCTATGTCTCTATGTCTCTATGACTATGTCTCTATGTCTCTATGTCTCTATGTCTCTATGACTATGTCTCTATGACTATGTCTCTATGTCTCTATGACTATGTCTCTATGTCTCTGTCTCTATGACTATGTCTCTATGTCTCTATGTCTCTATGACTCTATGTCTCTCTGTCTCTATGACTATGTCTCTATGACTATGTCTCTATGTCTCTATGTCTCTATGACTATGTCTCTATGACTCTATGTCTCTATGACTCTATGTCTCTATGTCTCTATGTCTCTATGACTATGTCTCTATGACTATGTCTATATGTCTCTATGTCTCTATGACTCTATGTCTCTATGTCTCTATGACTATGTCTCTATGACTATGTCTCTATGTCTCTATGTCTCGATGACTATGTCTCTATGTCTCTATGTCTCTATGTCTCTATGTCTCTATGTCTCTATGACTATGTCTCTATGTCTCTGTCTCTATGACTATGTCTCTATGTCTCTATGTCTCTATGACTCTATGTCTCTATGTCTCTATGACTATGTCTCTATGACTATGTCTCTATGTCTCTATGTCTCTATGACTATGTCTCTATGACTCTATGTCTCTATGTCTCTATGTCTCTATGACTATGTCTCTATGTCTCTATGTCTCTATGACTATGTCTCTATGTCTCTATGTCTCTATGACTATGTCTCTATGTCTCTATGACTATGTCTCTATGACTCTATGACTATGTCTCTATGACTCTATGTCTCTATGTCTCTATGACTATGTCTCTATGACTCTATGTCTCTATGTCTCCATGACTATGTCTCTATGTCTCTATGACTATGTCTCTATGTCTCTATGTCTCTATGTCTCTATGTCTCTATGACTATGTCTCTATGACTCTATGTCTCTATGTCTCTATGACTATGTCTCTATGTCTCTATGTCTCTATGACTATGTCTCTATGTCTCTATGTCTCTATGACTATGTCTCTATGTCTCTATGTCTCTATGACTATGTCTCTATGTCTCTATGTCTCTATGTCTCTATGACTATGTCTCTATGTCTCTATGTCTCTATGTCTCTATGTCTCTATGTCTCTATGACTATGTCTCTATGTCTCTATGTCTCTATGTCTCTATGTCTCCATGACTATGTCTCTATGTCTCTATGACTATGTCTCTATGTCTCTATGACTATGTCTCTATGACTCTATGACTATGTCTCTATGACTCTATGTCTCTATGTCTCTATGACTATGTCTCTATGACTCTATGTCTCTATGTCTCTATGACTCTGTCTCTATGTCTCCATGTCTCTATGACTATGTCTCTATGTCTCTCTGTCTCTATGACTATGTCTCTATGTCTCTATGTCTCTCTGACTATGTCTCTATGTCTCTATGACTATGTCTCTATGTCTCTATGTCTCTATGACTATGTCTCTATGTCTCTATGTCTCTATGACTATGTCTCTATGACTATGTCTCTATGACTCTATGACTATGTCTCTATGTCTCTATGTCTCTATGTCTCTATGACTCTATGTCTCTATGTCTCTATGACTATGTCTCTATGTCTCTATGACTATTTCTCTATGTCTCTATGTCTCTATGACTATGTCTCTATGTCTCTATGTCTCTATGACTATGTCTCTATGACTCTATGACTATGTCTCTATGACTCTATGTCTCTATGTCTCTATGACTATGTCTCTATGACTCTATGTCTCTATGTCTCCATGACTATGTCTCTATGTCTCTATGTCTCTATGACTATGTCTCTATGTCTCTATGTCTCTATGTCTCTATGTCTCTATGTCTCTATGACTATGTCTCTATGACTCTATGTCTCTATGTCTCTATGACTATGTCTCTATGTCTCTATGTCTCTATGACTATGTCTCTATGTCTCTATGTCTCTATGTCTCTATGACTATGTCTCTATGTCTCTATGTCTCTATGACTATGTCTCTATGTCTCTATGTCTCTATGTCTCTATGACTATGTCTCTATGTCTCTATGTCTCTATGTCTCTATGACTATGTCTCTATGTCTCTATGTCTCTATGTCTCCATGACTATGTCTCTATGTCTCTATGACTATGTCTCTATGTCTCTATGTCTCTATGACTATGTCTCTATGACTCTATGACTATAATAATAATAATAATAATATATTTATTTTATATAGCGCCTTATCACATGCTCAAAGCGCTTTACAAATACAATTAACATAGAGACAAACAGACAAACTATCCTGACGGAAAAGCGGCGAATACTCAACGCCAGCGTCCTCTCACGTCAGGGTCCGGCAGCAGACATCAAAAAGCACAAGACACACAGATACAATTTTTTACACAAAACAGCCATCACAGTGATTGCTCTAGGCATACCCTCACTGTGATGGAAGGCAAAGTCTTATCTCCTCCTCATTCTTCTCCCGTGGCGCCACGAGGCAATCGAGGCTCCCAACCCCTTGAAGCCCCCACCGGGCGATGTAAAGTCCCAGGGCCGAGCCACGCAGGGCGATGAGAGTTCTGAGCCCCCACCAGGCGATGTAAAGTGCTGCGGCCGAGCCACGCAGGGCGATGAGAGTCCTGAGCCCCCACCGGGCGATGTAAAGTGCTGCGGCCAGGCCACGCAGGGTGATGAAGGGCCTGCGGGTGGGTTGATCGTGCCTCGTGCTTCGGGGCGGAAGAAGCTGCTGCGGCTGGAGCTCCCAAAAGCCGGTCGCCAGCCAGGGACCTGCGAACTCCCGATGTTGCGGTCTGCAGGGCCCACGGCCGAAGCCTCCGAGATGGTAAGTCCAGGCCCTGCGACCGGAGTCTTCGAGGTCGATCCCAGCTGGAGGCCGCCGACTCCACGTTGTTAGGCCGTAGCGCGAACGGAGATACGACACGGTAAAGGTCGCATCTCCGTTGAGGAGGAGATTGAAAAAAAGGTTTCCCCCAACCCCCCCCACCACCCCCCCACATACACAGAATTAAAAATAAAACAAAACGTACATTTAACAACGACAATGACAAAAAACACAAAAAAAACCGGAGAGACTGCCGGTGAACCGCAGCTGCAGAACACAGCCACGCCCCCAAACTATGTCTCTATGACTCTATGTCTCTATGTCTCTATGTCTCTATGACTATGTCTCTATGACTATGTCTCTATGACTCTATGTCTCTATGTCTCTATGACTCTGTCTCTATGTCTCCATGTCTCTATGACTATGTCTCTATGTCTCTCTGTCTCTATGACTATGTCTCTATGTCTCTATGTCTCTATGTCTCTATGTCTCTCTGACTATGTCTCTATGTCTCTATGTCTCTATGTCTCTATGACTATGTCTCTATGTCTCTATGACTATGTCTCTATGTCTCTATGACTATGTCTCTATGACTATGTCTCTATGTCTCTATGTCTCTGTCTCTATGACTATGTCTCTATGTCTCTATGTCTCTATGTCTCTATGTCTCTATGACTATGTCTCTATGTCTCTATGACTATGTCTCTATGTCTCTATGTCTCTATGACTATGTCTCTATGTCTCTATGTCTCTATGTCTCTGTCTCTGTGTCTCTGTCTCTGTGTCTCTATGTCTCTATGTCTCTATGTCTCTATGTCTCTATGTCTCTATGACTATGTCTCTATGACTATGTCTCTATGTCTCTATGTCTCTGTCTCTGTGTCTCTATGTCTCTATGTCTCTATGTCGCTATGTCTCTATGTCTCTATGTCTCTATGTCTCTATGACTATGTCTCTATGTCTCTATGTCTCTATGTCTCTATGACTATGTCTCTATGTCTATGACCCGACCCCCTCTGGTCTTTAATGTCTTGACATTGCGAGGGAAAATTAGTTTCTTACAGACTTTCTTTGTCTTGTTCACGGGCTGGAGGGGAACGGACTGGATTGCAGATGTTTACAACACCTCGCTGAATCCCACAGCATTCATCTCTCGCTAACCGTTCGCTGTCTCAGTCGCAACTCATTCACCAACTCTCTCCTCGTTCCTGAGACTCCGCGGTGTCTCCCCGTGTCCACAGTACCTCTGGTGGGTGGGAGAGGTGGGGGGGGGGGGGGGGAGAGAGACAAGGGCGGAGAGAGATATGAGAGGGACAGAGGGAGAGAGAGGGAGGGAGGAAGGGAGGGAGGGAGGATGGGAGGATGGAAGAAGCGGGCGGACGGACTGACAGACAGAATGAGAAAAGGTAGAGAGGAGGGAAGAGAGGGTGGTGACGGCGAGAGATAAAGAGAGGGGGAAGAGAGAGGGAGGGAGAGTGAGAGGGAGAGATAGAGGGAGAGAAAGAGGGAGGGAAGGAGGGAGACAGAGACAAAAAGATGGAGAGGGGATGTGAGATTGAGAGAAATAAAGATGGGGAGAGGGGAGAGAGCAAGGGCGAGAGGGGAAAAAGAGAGAGAGACAGAGATTGAGTGAGAGAGGGGGATGTGAGATTGTGAGAACTAAAGATAGAGAGAGACGGGGAGAGAGAAAGAAATAAAGAAATAGATAGTGACCAGGAAAGGATTAGAGTGATATGGGCGAAACGTGGGCAGGTGGGATCAGTGTAGATGAGACATGTTGGTCGGCGTGGACTCTCTCTCTCCCTCAATCCCTCTATCACTCTCTCTCTCTCACTCGTCCTCCCTCTCTTCCTCCCTCTCTTCCCCTCTCTCTTCCATAGAAGTAGCTAGTAGCTAGAAGTAGCGAATAGCCTCCAGGCTAATGAACCGACCAGTGTGACTGCGTTTGTCTAGCGCCTGGAATGTTGGACAGTAAGCGGTACAGTGGCGCAGTGGTAGAGTTGTTGCCTTACAGACTATGGCTACAGAGTTTGTACGTTCTTCCTGTGACTGCGTGGGTTTTCTCCGGTTTTCTCCCACATTCCAAAGACGTGCAGGTTTGCAGGTTAATTGGCTTCGGTAAACTTGTAAACTGTCCATCGTGCGTGTAGAATAGTACTATTGTGCGGGGATCGCTGGTCGGCGCGGACTCAGTAGCCTGTTTCCACGTTATATCTCTAAACTCTGGTGTGATTATTTTTTGTTTAGTTGAGAGATACCGACGTGTATGTCTTTGGAGTGTGGGAGGAAACTGGAGCACCCGGAGAAAACCCACGCCTTCACAGGGAGAACGTGCAAACTCCATACAGACAGCACCCGTAGGCAGGATTGAACCCGGGTTTCCGGTGCTGTAAGGCAACAACTCTTCCCCTGCCCCACCGTGCCGCCCCAAAGTGTAAACGGGTGATCGATGGTCCGTGCGGACTCGGTGGGCCGAAGGTCCTGTTTCTGGCTGTATCTCTAACCTAAACTAAACCACATATATACAAATCACATATAGATTGCCTGGACATTAATAGCTTATAGTTATACAGCACGGAAACAGGCCCTTCGGCCCAACTTGTCCATGCGGAGCTGTACTAGTCCCACAATGGTCCAGAAGGCTTTGGCTGATTGGCCTTCATCAGTCAGTGGAGACGTTGGGAGGTCATGTTACAGTTGTACAAGACGTTGGTGAGGCCGCACTTGGAGAATTGTGTTCAGTTTTAGTCGCCCTGTTTTAGGAAGTATGTGAGTAAGCTGGAAAGGGGGCAGAGAAGATTTACGAGGATGTTGCCAGGAATCGAGGGGCCTGAGCTACAGGGAGAGGTTGCGCTGGCTAGTTTATCCCTTGGAGAACAGGAGCCTGAGGGGAGATGCACAAAATCCTGCGAACAACAGACATTATAAACGCAAATAGTCTTACCCCCAGGGTAGAGGAATCATGAACCGGAGAGTACAGGTTTAAGGTGAATAGGACTGGTGTAGAGGGATATTGGCCAAACATGAGCAGCTGGGACAAATGTAGATGGGGCTTGTTGGGGGGACTGGGTGAGTTGGGGGAGTGGGAAATTTGGGGGAGTGAGTTTGTTGGGGGAGTGGGTGAGGGGGGAATGGGTGAGGGGGGGAGTGGGTGAGTGGGGAGTGGGTGAGGGCGGGAGTGGGTGAGGGGGGGTGGGTGAGGGGGGAGTGGGTGAGGGGGGGTGGGTGAGGGGGGAGTGGGTGAGGGGGGGGAGTGGGTGAGGGGGGGTGGGTGAGGGGGGGAGTGGGTGAGGGGGGAGTGTGTGAGGGGGAGTGGGTGAGGGGGTGGGTGAGGGGGGAGTGGGTTAGTTGGGGGGAGTGGGTGAGTTGGGGGGAGTGGGTGAGTTGGGGGGAGTGGGTGAGGGGGGAGTGAGTGAGGGGGGAGTGGGTGAGGGGGGAGTGGGTGAGGGGGGCGTGGGTGAGTTGGGGGGGGTGTGCTTGTTGGGGGGAGTGGGCGTTGGGCTGAAGGTCCTGTATCTGTGCTGTGTGACTCTGAGACGTCCCACTCTGGTCATTGCTTCTTCTCCTCGGTCCCGTCCAGCAGAAGGCTTGAAAACGTGCACCACGAGACTCAGGAACAGCTTCTTCCCATCCGTTATCTGTCTTCTGAACAGTCCTTCCATAAGTTCAGATCTAGTCCCGAGGTTCTAGCCCACGCTATTAACACATTGCGCTTTTCTTTCGAACTTGTAGCACACCAATGATTAAAAACACCTTCTTCTTTTGGCTCAATGTATTGTACGAGTGTGTGGCCAGATTGTATTCAAGTGGAGTAGAGTTATAAACCTCTCCTCTCCTGTCCGGCCCCGTACCCCTTGCCCCGTCTCTGTAACCCCCCCTCCCCTCTGGCCCCTAACCCCCTCTCCCCGTCTCTGTACCCCCCCCCCCCCTCTCCTACACCCTTCCCTCATAACAGGACAATTCGGGAGAGAGAAGATTTTATTGCTCGGAAATTTGTGTTCAATCCTCACACCTTATATACCGATTACCTTAGATATCTTCAAAAGCATGGAATGTAGATATTGTCTACCATTAGAGAATTAGAATGGCAGATCTACTTACGTTCTCTCTCTCTCTCTGTCTCTGTGTCTCCGTGTCTCTGTGTCTCTCTGTTTCTGTCTCTGTCTGTCTCTCCCTTTCGGTCTCTCCCTCTCTGTCTCACTGTTTAAGAAACATTTAGGTACATGGATAGGAATGGTTTAGAAAACGTTAGAGGGATGTGGGCAGGTGGGACTAGGGTAGATGATGGTCGGTGTGGTCAGGAGGGCCGGAGGCATGTGTTTCCACACTGTGTGACTCGATGACTCTCTCTCCCTCTCCCCGCCTCCCTTTCCATGTCTCCCTTTCCCCCGTCCCCCTCTCCCTCCCCTACTCCCCATGACCCTCTCCCTGTCCCCGTCTGTCTCTGTCTCACTATCTTTCCCTTTCTGTCTCTGTTTCTCTTTCTCACCGCATCCTTTCCGGATGGAAACCTCGGTAAGCGGTACAGTGGCGCAGTGGTAGAGTTATTGCCTTACAGACTATGGCTACAGAGTTTGTACGTTCTTCCTGTGACTGCGTGGGTTTTCTCCGGGTGCTCCGGTTTTCTCCCACATTCCAAAGACGTGCAGGTTTGCAGGTTAATTGGCTTCGGTAAACTTGTAAACTGTCCATCGTGCGTGTAGAATAGTACTATTGTGCGGGGATCGCTGGTCGGCGCGGAGAGATATCGACGTATATGTCTTTGGAGTGTGGGAGGAAACTGGAGCACCCGGAGAAAACCTTCACAGGGAGAACGTGCAAACTCCATACAGACAGCGCCCGTAGGCAGGATTGAACACGGGTTTCCGGTGCTGTAAGGCAGCAACTCTTCCCCTGCCCCACCGTGCCGCCCAAACGTGTAAACGGGTGATCGATGGTCCGTGCGGACTCGGTGGGCCGAAGGGCCTGTTTCCTGCTGTATCTCTAAACTAAACTAAACTACACATATATACAAATAATTTATAAAATGCCTGGACATTAATAGCTTATAGTTATACAGCACGGAAACAGGCCCTTCGGCCCAACTTGTCCATGCCGAGCTGTACTAGTCCCACAATGGTCAAGAAGGCTTTTGGCTGATTGGCCTTCATCAGTCAGTGGAGAGGTTGGGAGGTCATGTTACAGTTGTACAAGACGTTGGCGAGGCCGCACTTGGAGAATTGTGTTCAGTTTTAGTCGCCATGTTTTAGGAAGTATGTGAGTAAGCTGGAAAGGGTGCAGAGAAGATTTACGAGGATGTTGCCAGGACTCGAGGGGCCTGAGCTACAGGGAGAGGTTGCGCTGGCTAGTTTATTCCTTGGAGAACAGGAGCCTGAGGCGAGATGCACAAAATCCTGCGAACAACAGACAGGACAAATGCAAATAGTCTTACCCCCAGGGTAGAGGAATCATGAACCAGAGGGTACAGGTTTAAGGTCGAGGGGGGGGGGGGGGGTGAAAGCTGGTGGGTGTACGGAGCGAGCTGCCAGAGGAGGTAGTTGAGGCAGGGACGATCACAACATTTGGACAGGAACATGAACAGGACTGGTTTAGAGGGATATGGGCCAAACATGAACAGCTGGGACAAATGTAGATGGGGCTTGTTGGGGGGAGTGGGTGATGGGGGAGCGGGTGAGTTGGGGGAGTGGGTGAGGGAAGAGTGGGTGACAGGGGAATGGGTGAGGGGGGAGTGGGTGAGGGGGTAGTGGGTGAGGGGGCAGTGGGTGAATGGGGGGAGTGGGTGAGGGGTGAGTGGGTGAGTGGGGGGAGTGGGTGAGTGCGTGAGGGGGGAGTGGGTGAGGGGGGGAGTGGGTGAGTGGGTGAGGGGGGAGTGGGGTGTGGGTGCGGGGGGGAGTGGGCGAGGGGTGAGGGGGGAGTGGGTGAGTTGGGGGAGTGGGTGAGGGGGGAGTAGGTGAAGGGGGGAGTGGGTGAGGAGGGAGTGGGTGAGGGGGTGAGTGGGTGAGGGGGGAGTGGGTGAGGAGGGAGTGGGTGAGGGGGGGAGTGGGTGAGGAGGGAGTGGGTGAGGGGGGGAGTGGGGGAGTGGGTGAGTGGGTGAGGAGGGGAGTGGGTGAGGGGGGAGTGGGTGAGTGGGTGAGGAAGGGAGTGGGTGAGTTGGGGGAGTGGGTGAGGAGGGGAGTGGGTGAGGGGGGGAGTGGGTGAGTGGGGAGTGGGTGAGGAGGGAGTGGGTGAGGGGGGGAGTAGGTGAGCGGGGGAGTGGGTGAGGGGGGAGTGGGTGAGGAGGGAGTGGGTAAGTGGGTGAGGAGGGGAGTGGGTGAGGGGGGAGTGGGTGAGGAGGGAGTGGGTGAGTTGGGAGAGTGGGTGAGGAGGGGAGTGGGTGAGGGGGGGGAGTGGGTGAGTGGGTGAGGGGGGGTGGGTGAGTTGGGGAGTGGGTGAGGGGGGGAGTGGGTGAGTTGGGGGAGTGGGTGAGTTGGGGGAGTGGGTGAGTGGGTGAGGAGGGGAGTGGGTGAGTTGGGGGAGTGGGTGAGGGGGGGAGTGGGTGAGTGGGGAGTGGGTGAGGAGGGAGTGGGTAAGGGGGGGGTAGGTGAGCGGGGGAGTGGGTGAGGGGGGAGTGGGTGAGGAGGAAGTGGGTGAGGAGGGGAATGGGTGAGGGGGGAGTGGGTGAGGAGGGAGTGGGTGAGTGGGTGAAGAGGGGAGTGGGTGAGGGGGGGAGTGGGTGAGTGGGGAGTGGGTGAGTTGGGGAGTGTGTGAGTGGGTGAGGGGGGAGTGGGTGAGGGGGGAGTGGGTGAGTTGGGGGAGTGTGTGAGTGGGTGAGGGGGGGAGTGGGTGAGGGGGGAGTGGGTGAGGGGGGAGTGGATGAGGAGGTGAGTGGGTGAGTTGGGGGAGTGGATGAGTGGGTGAGGGGGGAGTGGGTGAGGAGGGAGTGGGTGAGTGGGTGAGGAGGGGAGTGGGTGAGGGGGGAGTGGGTGAGGAGGGAGTGGGTGAGTGGGTGAGGAGGGGAGTGGGTGAGGGGGGGAGTGGGTGAGTGTGTGAGGAGGGGAGTGGGCGAGTTGGGAGAGTGAGTGAGGAGGGGAGTGGGTGAGTGGGTGAGGGGGGGGTGGGTGAGTTGGGGAGTGGGTGAGGGGGGGAGTGGGTGAGTTGGGGGAGTGGGTGAGTTGGGGGAGTGGGTGAGTGGGTGAGGAGGGGAGTGGGTGAGTTGGGGGAGTGGGTGAGGAGGGGAGTGGGGTGTGGGGGGGGGAGTGGGGTGGTGGTGGGGAGTGGGTGAGGAGGGAGTGGGTGAGGGTGGGGTAGGTGAGCGGGGGAGTGGGTGAGGGGGGGTGTGGGTGAGGAGGAAGTGGGTGAGGAGGGGAATGGGTGAGGGGGGAGTGGGTGAGGAGGGAGTGGGTGAGTGGGTGAAGAGGGGAGTGGGTGAGGGGGGCAGTGGGTGAGTGGGGAGTGGGTGAGTTGGGGGAGTGTGTGAGTGGGTGAGGGGGGAGTGGGTGAGGGGGGGTGTGGGTGAGTTGGGGGAGTGTGTGAGTGGGTGAGGGGGGAGTGGGTGAGGGGGGAGTGGGTGAGGGGGGAGTGGGTGAGGAGGTGAGTGGGTGAGTTGGGGGAGTGGATGAGTTGGTGAGGGGGGAGTGGGTGTGGGGGGGTGTGGGTGAGGGGGGAGTGGGTGAGGGGGGAGTGGGTGAGGTGGGGGAGTGGGTGAGTGGGTGAGGAGGGGAGTGGGTGAGGGGGGAGTGGGTGAGGGGGGAGTGGGTGAGTTGGGGGGGAGTGGGTGAGGGGGGAGTGGGTGAGGGGGGGAGTGGGTGAGGAGGGAGTGGGTGAGGGTGGGGTAGGTGAGCGGGGGAGTGGGTGAGGGGGGAGTGGGTGAGGAGGAAGTGGGTGAGGAGGGGAATGGGTGAGGGGGGGAGTGGGTGAGGAGGGAGTGGGTGAGTGGGTGAAGAGGGGAGTGGGTGAGGGGGGCAGTGGGTGAGTGGGGAGTGGGTGAGTTGGGGGAGTGTGTGAGTGGGTGAGGGGGGAGTGGGTGAGGGGGGAGTGGGTGAGTTGGGGGAGTGTGAGTGGGTGAGGGGGAGTGGGTGAGGGGGGAGTGGGTGAGGGGGGAGTGGGTGAGTTGGGGGGGAGTGTGCTTGTTGGGGGGGAGTGGGTGAGGGGGGGAGTGGGTGAGTTGGGGGAGTGTGTGAGTGGGGTGAGGGGGGAGTGGGTGAGGGGGGAGTGGGTGAGTTGGGGGAGTGTGAGTGGGTGAGGGGGGGAGTGGGTGAGGGGGGAGTGGGTGAGGGGGGAGTGGGTGAGGAGGTGAGTGGGTGAGTTGGGGGAGTGGATGAGTTGGTGAGGGGGGGGAGTGGGTGAGTTGGGGGGGAGTGGGTGAGGGGGGAGTGGGTGAGGGGGGGAGTGGGTGAGTTGGGGGGGAGTGGGTGAGGGGGGAGTGGGTGAGGGGGGGAGTGGGTGAGGGGGGGAGTGGGGTGAGTTGGGGGGGAGTGGGTGAGGGGGGGAGTGGGTGAGGGGGGGAGTGGGTGAGTTGGGGGGGAGTGTGCTTGTTGGGGGGGAGTGGGTGAGGGGGGGAGTGGGTGAGTTGGGGGGGAGTGATTGAGGGGGGGTGGGCTTGTTGGGGGGAGTGGGCGTTGGTCTGAAGGTCCTGTATCTGTGCTGTGTGACTCTGAGACGTCCCACTCTGGTCATTGCTTCTTCTCCTCGGTCCCGTCCAGCAGAAGGCTTGAAAACGTGCACCACGAGACTCAGGAACAGCTTCTTCCCATCCGTTATCTGTCTTCTGAACAGTCCTTCCATAAGTTCAGATCTAGTCCCGAGGTTCTAGCCTACGCTATTAACATATTGCGCTTTTCTTTCGAAATTGTAGCACACCAATGCTTAAAAACACCTTCTTCATTTGGCTCAATGTATTAAACGAGTGTGTGGCCAGATTGTATTCAAGTGGAGTAGAGTTATAAACCTCTCCTGTCCTGTCCGGCCCCATAACCCTTGCCCCGTCTGTGTAACCCCCCCCCCCCCCACCTCCCCCACACCGTTCCCCCATAACAGGACAATTCGGGAGAGAGAAGATTTTATTGCTCGGAAATTTGTGTTCAATCCTCACACCTTGTATACCGATTACCTTAGGTATCTTCAAAAGCATGAAATTTGGATATTGTCTTCCATTAGAGAATTAGAATAGCAGATCTACTTACGTTCTCTCTCTCTCTCTCTCTGTCTCTGTGTCTCTGTGTCTCTCTGTCTCTGTCTCTGTCTGTCTCTCCCTTTTTGTCTCTCCCTCTCTGTCTGACTCTGTTTAAGAAACATTTAGGTACATGGATGGGAATGGTTTAGAAAATGTTAGAGGGATGTGGGCCAAATGTGGGCAGGTGGGACTAGGGTAGATGATGGTCGGTGTGGTCAGGAGGGCCGGAGGCATGTGTTTCCACACTGTATGACTCGATGACTCTCTCTCCCTCTCCCCGCCTCCCTTTCCATGTCTCTTTCCCCCATCCCCCTCTCCCTCCCCTACTCCCCATGCCCCTCCCCTGTCCCCGTCTGTCTCTCTCTCACTCTCTTCCCGTTTCTCCCTCTCCCTCCATCTCATTCCCACCTCTCTCTCTTGGTCTCCCTCTCCTTCTGTCTCCCCTCTCTCCTTCCGTCTCCCCTTTCTCTCTCCATCTCTCTCTCTCTCTCCATTTCTCTCTCTCCCTTTCTTTCCCTTTCACTCTCTCACTCCGACTCTCTCCCCATCTCTCTCCATCTCTCTCTGTTTAAGAAACTTTAGGACAGGTACATGGATAGGACAGGTTTAGAGGGATGTGGGCCGAATGCAGGCAGGTGGGACAAGAGCGCAGGGCCTGTTTCTTACTCACTGACACTCTCCCTCTCTCTCACTGTCCCTCTCTGTTTCTCTCTGTCACTCTATGACCCTCTCCCTCTGTGTCTCGCTCTGTCTCTCTCTATGTCTCTCTCTCTTTGTCTCTCTCTTGCTCTGTCTCTCTCCATATCTTAGTGTCTTTCTCTCGCCGTGTCCCTGTCTCCCTGTCTCTCTCCCTCCAACCCCCTCCCCATCTCTCTCTCTTTCTCTCGCCGTCTCTGTATCTCCGTCTCTCCCCCTCTTCTTCCGTCTCTTTCTCTTTCCTTTCTCTCTTTCCATCTCTCTCTCTCTCTATCTGTCCCTCTCTCTATCCCATGGGGATAGAGGAACTGCAAGAAATTTTCATTAGGCGAGAAATAGTATTGGGTAGACAGATGGGACTGAAGGTTGATAAATCCCCAGGGCCTGATGGTCTGCATCCTAAGGTACTCAGAGACGTGGCTCTAGAAATAGTGGACGCATTAGTGATCATTTAATGTTCAATAGATTCAGGATCAGTTCCTGTGGATTGGAGGATAGTTAATGTTATCCCACTTTTCAAGAAAGGAGCATGAGAGAAAACGGGGAATTACAGACCAGTTAGCCTGACATCGGTGGTGGGGAAGATGCTGGAGTCAATTATTAAAGAGGTAATAACGGTGCATTTGGATAGCAGTAAAAGGATAAGTCCAAATCTGCATGGATTTATGAAAGGGAAATCATGCTTGACTAATCTTCTGGAATTTTTTGAGGATGTGACAAGTAAAATGGATGAAGGGGAGCCAATGGATATAGAGGTATAAAAAATAACTGCAGATGCTGGTACAAATCGATTTATTCACAAAATGCTGGAGTAACTCAGCAGGTCAGGCAGCATCTCGGGAGAGAAGGAATGGGTGACGTTTCGGGTCGAGACCCTTCTTCAGTCTGAAGAAAGGTCTCGACCCGAAACGTCACCCATTCCTTCTCTCCGAGATGCTGCCTGACCTGCTGAGTTACTCCAGCATTTTGTGAATAAATCAATGGATATAGTGTATCTAGACTTTCAGAAAGCCTTTGATAAGGTACCACACGGGAGATTGGTGAGCAAAATTAGAGCACATGATATTGGGGGTAGGGTGTTCACATGGATGGAGAATTGGTTGGCAGACAGGAAGCAAAGAGTAGGAGTAAACGGATCCTTTTCAGAAAGGGCGGCACGGTAGCGCAGCGGTAGAGTTGCTGCTTTACAGCGAATGCAGCGCCGGAGACTCAGGTTCGATCCTGACTACGGGTGCTGCATTGTAAGGAGTTTGTACGTTCTCCCCGTGACCTGCGTGGGTTTTCTCCGAGATCTTCGGTTTCCTCCCACACTCCAAAGACGTACAGGTATGTAGGTTAATTGGCTGGGTAAATGTAAAAAAAAATTGTCCCTAGTGGGTGTAGGATAGTGTTAATGTACGGGGATTGTTGGGCGGCACGGACTTGGTGGGCCGAAAAGGCCTGTTTCCGGCTGTATATATATGATATGATATGATGATAGAATGGCAGGCAGTGGCGAGTGGAGTGCCGCAAGGCTCGGTGTTAGGGCCGCAACTATTCACCATATATATTAATGATTTGGACGAAGGAATTAGAAGTAACACGAGCAAGTTTGCAGATGACACAAAGCTGGGTGGCAGTGTGAACTGCGAAGAGGATGTTCGGAGGTTGCAGGGTGACCTGGACATGTTGAGTGAGTGGGCAGATGCGTGGCAGATGCAGTATAATGTAGATAAATGTGAAGCTATCCACTTTGGTGGCAAAAACACGGAGGCAGAGTATTATCTCAATGGTGTCAGGTTAGGTAAGGGGGAAGTGCAGCGAGACCTGGGTGTCCTTGTACACCAGTCACTGAACGTTGGTGTGCAGATACAGCAGGCAGTGAAGAAAGCTAATGGCATGTTGGCCTTCATAACGAGAGGATTTCAGTATAGGAGTAAAGAGGTTCTTCTGTAGTTGTATAGGGCCCTGGTAAGACCACATCTGGAGTATTGTGTACAGTTTTGGTCTCCGAATTTGAGGTAGTGCAGCGTAGGTTCATGAGATTGATCCCTGGCTTGGCGGGACTGTTATATGAGGAAAGATTGGAAAGACTAGGCTTGTATTCACTGGAGTTTAGAAGGATGAGAGTGGATCTTATAGAGACATATAAAATTATAAAAGGACTGGACATGCTAGATGCAGGAAAAATGTTACCAATGTTGGGCGAGTCCAGAACCAGGGGCCACAGTCTCAGAATAAAGGGGAGGCCATTTAAAACTGAGGTCAGAAGGAACGTTTTCACCCAGAGAGTTGTGAATTTGTGGAATTCTCTGCCACCGAGGGCAGTGGAGGCCAAATCACTGAATTAATTTAAGAGATATTTAGATAGAGCTCTGGGGGCTAGTGGAATCAGGAGATATGGGGAGATGTTGGGCACGGGTTACTGATGGTGGATGATCAGCCGTGATTACAATGAATGGCGATGCTGATCCAAAGGGTCGAATGGCCTCCTTCTGCACCTATTTTCTCTGTTTCTATCTTTCTGTCTCTCCGCCTCTCTCTCTCTCTCTCTCTCTCTCTCTCTCTCTCTCTCTCTCTCTCTCTCTCTCTCTCTCTCTCTCTCTCTCTGTGTCTCTCTCTCTCCCTCTCTCTGTCTCTCTCTCTCGTCTCTGTTTTTTTCTCTCTCGCTGTCGCTCTCTGTCGCTCTCTGTCGCCCTCTGTCTCTTTGTCTCTCTCCCTCTGTGTATCGCTCTGTCTCCATCTCTCTTTGCCTCTCTCTTGCTCTGTCTCTCTCTCTCTCTCTCCATATCTCAGTGCCTTTCTCTCTCCATATCGCTGTCTCTCACCACCTCTCTCTCCCTCCAAATCTCTCCCCCTCTCCCCATCTCTCTCTCCCTCTACCTCTCTCTGTCTCTGTATCTCCGTCTCCCACCTCTCTCTCCTTCTGTCTCTCTCTCTCTTTCCTTTCTTTCTTTCCATCTCTGCCTGTTTC